>NW_022691994.1:54350-55694 GCF_011630105.1 Anneissia japonica
ACAGCATTTCTATAGAAAGTAACACTGTTATAATTTCTTTTCTATAGAAAACTATTATTTTCTATAGAAATTCACAATACTTCTATAGGAAAGAACAGCATTTCTATAGAAAGTGATGCTGTTATAATTTCTTTTCTATAGAAAACTATTATTTTCTATAGAAATTCACAATACTTCTATAGGAAAGAACAGCATTTCTATAGAAAGTAATGCTGTTATAATTTCTTTTCTATAGAAAACTATTATTTTCTATAGAAATTAACAATACTTTAGAATTTCTATAGAATTTATTGCAAATATATAATTTTTTCTATAGAAAACTATATAAATCTCTATGGAAAATAACAGCATTTCTATAGAAAATAACACCGATATAATATATTTTCTATGGAAAACTGTATTATTCTCTTTAGAAATGTACAGAATTTCTTTGTAAATAATGCTGATATATTATATTTTTCTATAGGAAAAAAAAACAGCATTTTCATAGAAATTCACAGCACTTCTCTAGAAAATAACGCTGTTATAATTTTTTTTTTACAGAAAACTGTATCGTTTCATCAATAAAAAATTGTTTTCACGAATCAAAAAAGTGTAAAAATAAAAAATCATAGGCCTACAAGATGATTGTAATGTACAAATGTGTTTTGGTAGTTCATGGCATTGCAGGAAACATGAAATGTTTGAACCCACTGTACAGAAATCCCAACAAAATGTATTCATTCTCAAGATCTTTATTTAACACACATTAAACATATATATCACAGTTCAAACAACCAAACTAAAATGCTTGCATTGTATCATTTAAATAGTAGGAAAAAAAACTGGATTCAATATCTTAAAAGAATAAACTGCATTGAATTTTACTAGCATTATGAAGTCACACGATGTAGCACTAGTGGTATTGTGCAAACATATAAAGATTTATAAAAATCATTTTATATAATAGCTGTATTTACAGTAAATTGCAGGCCTATATAAAATATTATAAATATATTAAATAACATCAAAGTACTGTGACAAGCGATATTGATAAGGGTAGATGAAAGAAAAAGTTTTACATATTTTTATATACTATTACAGTACAGTACAGTATTAAATTTAACTTTACACACATTTAATAGATGTGAAAGACTCAAAAAAGAAATTTCAAAACATAAGGTGGATAACCCTGCATTGTATGGACGGTTCATAATTATCAACAAATGTATAAATAGTATGCTAAGGGGGAAAAGGCCTAATACTAAATACAAAATTAAATGAAAAGAATTTACAAAAGCTTAAAATATTGATTGAAATCGGTTTTCTAAATTTAATAACATGCCAATATGGATATATTTAAAC
>NW_022691994.1:55777-56036 GCF_011630105.1 Anneissia japonica
GGTTGAGGTGGCAAAAAAGAGTACTCTTTTAATACACTATGTTTTCAATTGTGATTGGCCCCTAAGTTTAAACTTTAAAGAAAAAATATACTCAGGTACTAAACCTACTAGAGCTACAAAATAAAATACAATACTGAAATAATTGCTACTCACATAAATAAGAAAATATTGATTTTATGTACTGTATATACAATAATATGGCAAGACAAAAATATTTAAACGAATGTTATTTTTAAAGAAAATATGACAAGGGTAGATA
>NW_022691994.1:56095-57421 GCF_011630105.1 Anneissia japonica
CATAAATCTGTTGATATGTTGTAGAACTAATCTTTCTAAGCCTCAAAGTATATTTGACAAAAAACTTGGAAACAGTTAATGAGAGAGATACAGATTTTTGAATATTTAAAAACTGGGGAAAACTAAGGAGGGAAAAAGGGTGGTTACGTCTCTTTTTCCCCCAGTTTTTAAATATTAAAAAATCTGAATCTCATTAACCGCTTTTTTTCATCAAATATTCTTTTTGGGTTTAAAAAAAATCAGTTCTACAACATAAAAAAAAAATTTAAAAAAAAAACCAAACTTTTCTGAACCTAACTTTAAGACGACCTACACACTGAAACGTCAAATATAAATAAATACTACAAAAAAATAATAAAACGAAGTTTGGAATTAAAGTTAATAACAAATTTAAAAACAAAAATGCATACATGGTATTCCCAATTTTTAGGCTTGTTCATTTTTTTTATTCTGTTTGGCAGAGACTGTCTCAAAAGAGTAGTTGAAGCCTCAGGAAATCTGGGGGTAAAAAAAATGCAAACAAATTGAATACTCTTATAGGCTTCTAAATCGAAAACTCATAAACGGGCAACCACCAAGAGCAGGATGAATTTTAATAATTTCGGTGCAATGTCTAATATTAGTTATGGTAATCTCTAAAGAATAAAATGCAGATACCTTAAAAGTAGTGGTCCAATAAAAGTATTATTTCATATTATTTGTTATCTGTACAAAATCTAAATACTGTATAATTTTAATACAGTATAAGTGTTCTACTTGTAGCAAAATATTTTCTTCATTAACTGTCTAATATTAAAGTTTCTTCCCTCAAGTGCTATGCAGAACATATACAGTAAGATGTAGCTACTTCGTAGGTTAAGTCAGTAATAAAGACGGGCTCCCTTTTGATGGTTATTTATTGGTTACAAAGGGACAATGCAAACTTTCAGATTAAAATTTAAAGAAAACAATCAATGTCTAACCCAAATAAAAAAGCTTTACATTACATGTTGATGTACCATTTATCTTTTGAAATATAAATATCTTATTACAATAAATAAACCTGCAGTATTTTCATTTAAAAGGTAAAACACAAACTTATTTAACAAATTACCTACCTGTTATGGCAGTAATTCAGATGGGATTCAAACGCTTATTCTCTATCGATGTTCCACATGTGCCTTGCTTTTCTTCCCTATCTTGTATTTTCCTACCACTTCATGCATCGGAAACAATAACAAACAAATTTTGAATTTGCCTCGTGCCCCATCGCTTATCTGAGTGATGGCTATGAGCTGGTCCTTTTCTATAAGTAAACCATTGCCAATGTCAATCTATTGGAAGATA
>NW_022691994.1:57643-62155 GCF_011630105.1 Anneissia japonica
ACCCCAGTTATTTATACCATATTTTTTGGTCAACAAAAATATAATTATGCTTGAAATATTTCAAACTTTAATTACAGCATAATTGAAACTTCCTATGTATAGAATATGAGTATATTAAAAAGTTCCAGCTATTGATGTTTTTGGGCATTACTTGTGTGGTTGTCAAATTTAAAATACCAATTATTGAGGTCAGACAGTTGACAGTTATACAATCATTCATTTTGAAAAAGAGTGAAGTATATTGACCTGTGCAAAAAACAAGTCTCAATATTTTTGGTTGACACAAAATACAATAAAAAAAAACCGATTTTTCTTTTGTGTCCCAACGCCCGTACCTGACCTGTTGCACTTTTTTTTACTCAATTTTTTAGGTTTAGCCTAGGCCTAGCCTAAACAGTACAGTATACGAACAGAAACACTGCCACTGCACTGACTGAACTAAACTTGATACTTAGCTACAAAATTATATCTAGGCCTAGGCTAGAATAAGTAACTAGTGGAAGGCGTACATTAATGGACGAAAGGAGATTATGTTTTCTTTACTTACCACAATACTGACTGTGCATAGGCCTAGAGACCTTGGCATGTTGCCAAATGGCAACAGAATAGGCCTAGCGGCTATCCTAGGCTAGGTTGAGTTTCAACGGAAGAACTTCCATTTAACTGGTACATAGACATTGCTACAGGTATTAACCATTTCAATAAAATATCAGTTTGCGATTATTACCCCAATTATTACTGAACAAAAGGAGGATATCACAACAACAAAGGGTGCAGCAAGCGAGAGAGATGTCGATGAAGACCGTTCCGTTAGCTTTCAAATTTCACCACCCAGTTGAGGAATGTACCATGTTTAATAGAGGGGCGGGGAAACCATTTAAGACCAGTTGAGTTATAATTCTTATTAAATGCATTTATATAAAAACCTTCTGTAATTAATCATTTGTTTTGTGTAGGAAGTATATATAATATAGCATTTCATACAATAAATAATTTACTAATTCGTGCATCTCAACTCATAAATTGGACCCCTATCACGGCCTGATCCATTGTCTGGTTATTGAAAAACGATGTCTCTCTCCCATCTGGAATGATGATTAAGGTAGTTAGGTTTTAAGTTACACTAACAGTAACTTTAAAATGGTCACCATAATGGTGGTTTGTGGTTAATGATTTTGTAAGATTATTTAAGTATTTGTTACAAATATGTGCATTAAATTCATTTTTCATTTCAATTTTAAAATGTGGTGTAAGGCTAAGTATTTGCTGTTTTTAACATTTAATTAAATGTTTAATTTAATGTATAATTTAAATTTAACTTAAACATTTAAGTTAAATTTAATGTATAATTTAACTTAAATGTTTAAATTAAATGCTTAATTTAATGTTTTTAACATTTTAACTTAAAATGTGAGCATGCTAATTGATACTGTAACTTATGCATCTGTTATACATTTCCAAACAGATATTCTATAGAATTCCTATACAACTTCTAAATCAAATGTTATAAATGTCTATAGAATTTTCTATAGAATTTCTATACAGCTTCTAAAGAGAATGTTATAGATTTCTATAAAATTTTTCCAGAAATATGAAGCATAATTATTTGCGACAAAATGATACACATATTAAACTCTATGCATTATTTAGTTACTCAACATCAGACCATGAGCCAAAAGCAATAGTTTTATTTATTATTTTTTTTATTATTATTATTATTATTTAATAATCATGTTTCATATTCAAAACCAAGCTTCTGCAATAACACATTTATTGAAAATCCACTGTAGGTTACCAATACATAAATTGTGCAACAAACTAATTTTCTATAGAGTGGAATACAACATTCTATAGAAAATATTAAAATTCTATAGAATGCGTAAACTCTATAAAACATTTCTATAGAATTTTTTTGCCTCTATAGAGTTACATAGAACTCTATATAAAGTTCTATAGAATTCTATAGAGCTCTATAGAACTTTTTTGTATGGGTTGGCTGGGGGCCAGGGGGCCGCCTAGGGCCCCCGGTGGCGAATCCCCTGGAAGCCACGGATATTTGATGAATTAGTGGCGAATTTTTATTACTTATTTGATAGGCATCGAGTTAGGCCTACTATGACTTTATGTAGGCTATGTTTTCTAACGTTGAAATCAGCATCCAAAACCAAAACATTTTAAATAAAGCAAGAAACAAAGAGTAGGCCTATGCAATGTAACCATCTAATTTATTTTCAAATCCTCATTCTTGAAAGTGAAATTCTAGGCTATATTTTGGAAATTTTCAAACATGAAATCTGTCAACCACGTTGTCATGGTCGAGGTTGCTTCACATATCACGATGCATTCCAACCATCCCGAGGCTATCTAAATGAGCATTTGTCATAACAGAACGCAAATTATTTTTAATTAGTCTCGTTGAATTATTATTATTATTATTATTATTATTATTATTATTATTATTATTGTTGTGATGATGAAAAGTTAACACAAACAATATGGTGGCTAAACGAATATTACATGCAAATATTTCTTTTATATGTTTGTTCCCCGACAAAATTTATCGTCTTAACCGACAGGGGAGCCTATGCTTCCCCGACGGGGGAGGGGGATATAGCCCCCCAGCCCCCTCTGGCGCCACCACTGAGTAAAATGCAATAGAAAAAGAACCCCTTTACCATTTCATTCAGAGCACAGGAAAGAGACCAAAGTAGCTATATAATAATTGCAATCGTGATTGGTCAATCTCTTAAAATGAGGTCAAATCATTCAAGCATCACTGGCGTTAGCTAATCTGGGGTCTGCAGGTAGCGTTAATAACGCCAAGGACGTGGCGTAGTGAGTGGCCTTAAAGTACGCCACTGCCTAGTTCACACACAAAGGCGTACGCTACGCCAGAGCCTTACGCCGTGTGTGTGAACATTCAAATCGCTACAGTAATTCAGTGGACACAAGCGATATGCACGAAAGCCTGACCTCACTGATAACAGGCCTAGTCTCAGATGCTGCTACAACAGCCCCCTCATTACACATACACGTCGTGTAAAAACCCTCAGGTGTGCAATTGCGTTAAACCCACCGACATTGATAGATATATTTCACAAAAGCGGTATGGTGACACGAAATGAAAAACATAATTTGAAAATATGTGATATAATAATATATTTCTTTCCAAATAAATAATTCATATATATTGTAATAAATGTAATAGAATAAAATGTGTTTTTGTGTTAGTGTGCTACCCGACAATTAAATATTGGTGGAGATGAAAGTGTCTATTGTATTTATTTAAAGTTACTATTGTATATTTAAAATATATCAATCAGTACATCGTTATACTTACTTTTGCATGAGCGATCACTGTCGTAGCCGTCATAGCCATCTTTACATTCACAATAATAACTTCCATTTACGTTAAAGCAATTCGAGTTTTCAGGACAATTTGATTCTGTCTCGCATTCGTTAATATCTAAAAAGTGATATGTATAAGCTCCTGATAAAATGTTTATGAAATTCGTATTGACAAACAAAATCTCACACATTTAAAGCACTATTCAATAAATGAGAATGTACACCTTAAATTCAACTTAGAATTTTATTTACCTGGGAGGACCAGTATCTAAAATATTGAAATTAATAAACAGAAAGCAAACGGGTAGGGCGGTATTTCACTCATAAATCTCGTGTCTGGGACAGCAACGGAATTTGAACCAAACTAAGTTCAGAGTCTTTAACACAATCGTAATATTTCCATGTGGATCCTGTACGGATCCACATGGAAATATGGGAAACATCTAGCACACCATCTGAGCAAAATGGGTCACTTGCAGCAAAGATGTCTATGCCATATTACAAATATCAAATGGTGGCACAGAAAAAAAGACCAACATCAGATTGCTAAATATAACAAGATGTTGCTCAATTGAGTTACAAATTCATTATGGCCGACTGTGATGGCTTAGGCATGTCTGCCGCATGGAAGATCATCGTAAGCCAAACAAGTTCTCTTCGGACATTCCATTTATTTAACATTCAAACTTTATATATATATATCATTATAGCATTACTGCAAGCCACTTTGGAGTTTATCTCTACACCGTATCGTGATTTATTGGTGAACTTCCGTAATACCCTTTATTACAAGAACATAGAAATGATCCTTCTCTGTTTTCGCATGTCGCATTTACATCACATGGGTCTTCATTACATTCATTGATATCTGTAAAATAATAATGACATTTAACTTTCAAGTGATTAAAGCCTAACCTAGCATTCAACGATTTTGTAAGTGAAACGTCTATATTCATCTGTTGCTTAATATCAGTGTTCCTTAATAATCAACCATGTTTATTATTGAGTTGTTGAGGGGTATTTTTTTAGAGTTTACAACGGCTCAACTAGTGGTAATTGTGTGTTCACAAATGGTAGCGATTCAAAAAAGTGCACCGTCTTTATTTGTTATTTATTGGTTTTTTTTATTGTTTCTTTTTTTTTTTTTTTTTTTTTTTCTTTTTT
>NW_022691994.1:62178-66400 GCF_011630105.1 Anneissia japonica
TTTTTTTTTTTTTTTTTTTTTTTTTTTTTTTTTTTTTTTTTTTTTTTGCCTATTGTGCATGTTACGCAGTAAACTCTTTGGAAAAGAGCAGGGAATTGTTCCCGGTGGACCACCATCACCAACAGGAGTACCCGACAGCCTTCCAACTTTCAAGGGTTACCTCTGATTAAGATTTTTTTTTTGAACCTATAATTTATTTTAAATTCTTTAATGTAATTATTTAAAAAATGCATATCATTCTAACAAATTCACACCACTCCTCTATCGTGAAAAGGCACCCACTCACCACTCTCACTATTATCGCTCACACTACTTTTGCTCATCTCCTACTAAGCCTGCACACATTGTTTCACCTCCCCACCTTTCATACTTATAGACACAATTACATTAAGAACACACATTTTGTATTATCAACATCACTCACACAATGTTTCCAAAGAATAGAGAACTGCAGGACGTCCAACTCTAGTGGTTTCATTGGACCGCAATCATATCTCAGAAAGTAGTACCACAAACAAGGGGGCACGGGGGAACTGCCCCTCCCCCCCCCCGTTTTGCCACTAAATTTTAACATTTTCAAGGCATATATTGAAATTAGCGCTCTCAGTTATCTATTCTCAATATGTTGTGCCCCTCCCCCATTTAAAAAATTCTTGATATCCGCCCCTGAATTAGAGGGCGTCATTCAAAAGAAAGAAAAGGCTTTCGTTCCGTAAAAGTGCTGTGTCGAGTTTTAAAACCCTATTCGAACTCTAATAGGGTGCCCCTATTTCGTGGTAGTACTTAATTAACGTTTTACTGTGTGCATACAAAATCAAAGCAGTTGGATTTCTTACAATTCTATACTCTTTGGTGTTACCTTCACATTCTGTTCCATTTATTGTATACCCAGCCTTGCATTCACATTCAAAGCCTCCGGGAAAATTTTTGCAAAGTTCGTTACTATCGCATCTTTCGGCCGAAACACATTCGTTGAAATCTTTAAAAAATAATTATAAAAACTAGGCATATTGGTATTTACGTATTGATTGTTGTGACGAATCATATTTTCTGGAATTAAATATATTGGCGACACCACAAATAGTTTGGGTTTCAAAACTATACAGATTTAGACAGCTGAGCTGTTGCATCGATTCTTGTATTCAACATTATGAACAGTGGCACCTCACAAGGTTATTTACAAGTTTGAATTAAAAATTAATATTATTGATACAGAAAACATACAGCTCAAAACGATTTTAAACATAGACCTATGTACTGATAGGCATTGTTATATTATTGTTTATAATAATATTTATTATGCATTAACAACAATGTAATTACTTCTAGCATAAACTCTTAGGAATGTTAGTTTTACTATGTTCGAATATTAGCAAAATAACACTGTACAAAATGGTAGGCCTAGAAAAACATAGTGTAACTTAAAGCCCATCACACACTGCGCCAATATTGTTATCACCCAACTGATACAAGTTTGACGTTTTCAAACACCATCTGCTCAGCCTGCCTTCACCAATCAGCAGACAGCATCGCGACGCCAAGTGCTCACACGGAAGGAATATAGATTTGTTGGCCGACTGCCGTACTATGATGCCAGGATTTAGTATACCTTCGCATTCCCCTTCATTTAGTATATATCCGTCAACGCATCGACAAGTGTAGGATCCAATTGTATTGTTGCATTTACTGTTATTAGAACACGGCTGATTGGCACATTCGTTGATGTCTAAACGAAAAAATAAGACTGGTATAAATTATCAAAATTATAATCTGTCAAATCTGTCAGTATAGACAAAGTTTACTTAAATTTTTTGAAGTAGAGCATTATCCGAAGCCCAACATACATGCAAAAAAACAGGATTTGTTTAGTCAGATGTCTTACCTGTCTCTATTTTACACAATTATAAGTCATTGTTATTTTTATTTTATAAAGTTAATTAAGCTCCTAAAATGATTATATTAATAAAATATATTAGGTTACACTTACTGTGATGTATTTTAAGATGTGACTTTATAATCTCTTACCTTCACATACGTAACCAGTCCCGTTGTATCCTATCGAACATGAGCAGTTAAATCCGCCATCAATGTTAACACAATTTGCATCTCCTGAACAATTATTTGTATCGTCAGATAGACATTCATTAATATCTGAAAAAATCACAATAATAGCATTATAGTATAATAATAATAATAATAATAATAATAATAATAATAATAATAATAATAATAATAATAATAATAATAATAATAATAATATTAATAATAATAATAATAATATTTTATCATTTAAAATAATTATAATAAGGTTTTTGCCTCTGGTTCCTTCATCTTCGAAATCGTCAGAGCCTCTGTTGATATATAGCCTACGTTTTGGAAAATATTGGCGCCACCATTTGCTTCAATCACCTACTAACAGTTTGTAATAGTATAAATGATTTTTCAATTTATGAACATACCAGTGCAATTTCTAAAATTGGCGTCAAGCTTATAGCCTTTTGAACAACTGCAATTGTAGCCACCGAACGTATTTATACATTCCATTTCGCATGAATTATTCCCATCGCATTCGTTGATATCTGAGAAATAGCAAAATCCATTAAAATCAGGTTATTAGTAATTATACCATAACAATCTCTAAGAAAGTACATAATTGATAAGTGTCTATAAATATAAATCAAGTGTCTACTTTGGGCTGCGTGTGTTTCAGTGCGTAATTTTACTATAATACAGTTCAAATTTTGGTACCTGATAAAATGATGTGGTCTATGGGTTTGGTCTCCAACAGACGTTTAAACGGACCGTGGTGAATAAATGGAGACCACGGCTAAATGAAATCCAGAGCTAAAACTGTTTTTTTTTTTAAACTGAATAAGTAGAAAAAAATTTAAACTGAAGGTGTCTAAATGGACACCACGGCTAATTTCAATTTCCGTTATTTGATACAAGTGCCATCAAAGGCCAATATCCGTGCAAACACAAACAAAACAAAGCAATACAATTGTAAATATGCATCACAGGATAGGGACGTTACCCCACTAAGGTCCAAATGACCTGTACACTGCAATCCTAATGAAACTATGCATCACAGGGTAGGGGAGTTACTGCACTAAGGTCCTAATGACACACATACCACAACCCTAATCGAACAATGCATCTCGGAGTTAGGGACGTTATTCAACGAAGGCCCTAAAAACCTGTATACCCCAACCATAATCGAAATATGTGTCACGGGGTATGAGAGTTACTCCAATGAGGTACTAATGACCCGCATAACCCAATAAATGGTCTCCAAGACACAGCTAATTAGAGTGCACTCAAATAAGAAAATTAAACTCCAAGTGTTCCCTGTACCAATCCATACACACTTACTCCAACGGTTTCAATAAATTAGCAAACGCAATAATCAGGCCATCAATGATATTTTGCATAATTTATTGATTGCCTTAGATAATACTAGTTGTCTGTACTGTAGTCACTGTTATTATTGAGAAAACTAAAATGAGGCCTAACGTTACATTTTCTTACATTCATAGTACATAGCATACATAAATTTACTTCCAAATTTAAAGCTATACGTATTTACCTACCTATACATGTATTATTGACAAAGGCAAAACCGTTGTTACACGAACACATGTAATTTCCATCTAAAACGTAACATATTCCAGGGCCACAAATAGTTTCATTCTTGCATGTTGCATTTCCTGAAACTGAGAATAAGGGAATGTGTTGTAATCAATTATTAAAATCAGAGACACATTGGTGTCTGAACAAAAATTTATAGATTGGAAGATGAGCTTAAAACACTAACATTAATAATAATAATAATAATAATAATAATAATAATAATAATAATAATAATAATAATAATAATAATAATAATAATATAATTATATATAAATGTTGTAATAATTACAGTAACAGTAGAATATAATACTCATATAATTATTAGATATATTTAAAATTTCTGTTAATAATCCCACTAAAAAATGTGCATAAGTTAAATATAAAATATTGTATACATACCTATATATAATATTATATATATATGTGTGTGTGTGTGTGTGTGTGGCTGTGTGTGTGTGGGTGTTTGCGTGTGTATGTATATATATATATATATATATATATATATATATATATGTGTGTGTATGTGTATGTGTGTATGTAGGTGTGTGTATATATATATATATATATATATATATATATATATATATTATGA
>NW_022691994.1:76421-80286 GCF_011630105.1 Anneissia japonica
TAAACCATGGGCAAGGCCCATATGTGATTGCCCAGACGGATCCCATAAAGGAAAAATATGGGGTAGCCCATAAGACTTTTCCCAGATATTTTGCATATGGGCCCCATGTGGGATTGTTACCTGGGGTAGGCCTAGCCTAGACTTAGAGGCTTGGCGTATTTTTAAGTTCTTACTTACAGAGGCCTACCTTAAGGTAAAACAATATTCTACTCTAAAGGCCTAAATCTGTGTAGCAGATAGCGGTGAGCAAGGTTCCTAAGTATAGCCTATCAGTCCATGTCGTTCTCAGCAGGCCAGAACTATACTAACTGTTTTAATTCAAGTATAGGCAGTCAAAAGGGAGCTGGTTAGCGTGTTCTACTCGAGACATCCGCATCTACAATTTTGAAAATTTACCAAAATTGATTAATATACATGAGGTTAGCCAATCACGTGATATACAAAATCAGTCATGCATACGATATCTCACATCAAATTTGTTGTGGGAAATCGTACGCATGAATCGTTTGCCCAGGCCCTAATTCAAAAAAAAGAAATCGAGTATGAGACGCCAATTAAATTAGGTATGGCGCGCACTAAGTACAATAAAGAGTGAGTAACCTAAAATTAGGGCCTGGAACCCAGGCTAAACTAGGCCTAGCTTAGGCCTCATGTTTTTGTGGAAAGCTAGATAGTCGTTATGTACCCGACAGTCGGCTGCCTTTATATTTTCACCTGTTTTCAGTTTGCATTCAAAGGGTACATTGCTGCACAGCCAACTGTCGGGGATATAGTACCTTCATATGACTACTCATACGTATACAACAGAAAAAAAACGTTGCATGGACAAAGTGAAAAATGGAGATCTAAATGAAGAAACGATGTATTTCAGCAACTATTAAAACATTTTAGTTTTATTTTAGGCCTTCTTCAAAATACCTATGCCTACAGCAGATGACTTTTTTGCCGTAAAACCAAAATAGTTTCATCCATGCCGACATTCCGGTCGGTTAGCGTGAGCCCTGACTGAACTCTGCAGAAATTTCACATCGATCTTCGCATCGCGATGTAAAACAAAATGTCAGAAAACTTTTCTTTGACGCATGTGCATTTGCATAAATGTCTACACACACATACACACTACACACAATAAAAAACATAGGAAATAGCAAGAGTGATTACAATAGTTCCTATTGCATTACATGCATAGGAACTAAATAAAAAGGGACTTAGTAAGAGCTCAAACCTGTCTCTTATACACATCTAGATGTGTATAAGAGACAGGAATATATAGCCACAAGGTTTAAAGTTAGCATAGGATAGAGTCTATAGCCAACTCAACCCCACCTTGGTTGGAAATTATGGTACCTCTGGATGCCCGAATATAGCATGCGGCCTCTAGCCCTCCTCTTTTTCCTATATATATATATATATATATATATATACATTGCCACACACTACAAATTATACTAATACTGTATAGATTAAAATAAGTGAGCACATTTGTTTCATATACCATGGGGTGTATAAAAATATATTGTATGTCAACATATAAAGTAAATTAGAATATGGATACATATATGACTTAATCAATTGGCATATAAGATACATCATATAAAACTCACTTAAAAGACGCACAAAATCAAACAGGGTATGGTATAATGTAGTAAACTGCAAGGAGGGTGGCTTTTGATATGGAACCTCATCTAATGGAGGGAAGATTAAATGATACTACTAAGCACACCTTCACGATAAAACAACCCTGGGCTTAGTAGGAGCGTTAGTAAAACACGTCTGTTCTCGACGACAACAGACAGAATACCTGTGAATATGGCTTCTGCATTTGAAAATCAGTTTGAATGTATGTATGTGTATGTGTAGGCCTATGTATGTGTGTATGTATGTATGTATGTATATATATACACAATGTTGCTGCGCCATTCTACATTTTATACTAAAAAGGGATAAAAATGTTGGATAAGTGAGCACTTTTGTTTTATAATCACATATCACTCTTACGGTATCTGGTACAGATGGGGTGGTTATATAAAAATGTATCGTGTCAACATATAAAGTATATTAGATTATGCATCCTGAAAAAATATACAACTTAACTAATTAGCATACAAAATACATCAGATTTAAAATTTAATAGACCAGGAACAAAAATGTAACATCACACTTACTTTTGCCTTAATATCCTTGTTGGCTCCAGATTGAATGAGAAGCCTACAAATATCAGTATGACCATTTTGAGCACTTCCGTGCAATGCCGTTGCCCCATTCTACATATTATAGAAACATGGATAAAAATTTTGAATTAATGAGCAATTTTCCTTTGTAATCACATATCACTCTTATGGTATCTGGTACAGATTGGGTACATCATTTATTTTCTAATTATCCTGCATTCGAAAGACCAATAATCGTTCATCATAGGCTAAGCATCCTTAGAACTGTGTATAAATGACATAAACTAAGAGAGATGATCTTTTATTATCTCTTCATCCTATCTTTATAAAACATGTCGTTGCCCTATTCTACAAATCTTATGGTAACTGGTGCAAGTGGGGAACATATATAATAATAAAAAGTATGTCAACATATAGTTTATTAGAATAGAAAAATAAAACAAAAATATACGACTTCATCAATTAGCATTAATGATATATCGGATTTACTACATAAAATTTAATAGACCAGAAACAAAAATGTAACAGCATTGCACTTACTTTGCATTGAATATCCTTGTTGGCTCCAGATTGAATGAGAAGTCTACAAATATCAGTATGTCCCTTGAAAGCACTTGTGTGCAATGCTGTTTGCCCATCCTACATATTATAGAAACATGGATAAAAATGTTTAATAAGTGAGCACTTTTCCTTTGTAATCACATATCACTCTTATGGTATCTGGTACAGATTGGAGTAAGTTAACTTGTTCTCCAGTGTTTCAGCTGTTTGTAGTAGACGTGTACAATTCATCAGATTTTTTAAAATTTCATTTTATCTTTTTGCTTTGCTACTTTTCTCATGACCAAAGCAGTACCTCATTATTTCTTTCTCCTTGTTCAATCCATTTCACTATGGATCATATTGAGCTGCTTGAGCCTCTAAATAATAAATATTTTTGATGATCTGCTTCACGAAAATTTGCCAAAATCATGCCTATTTTCAATCAGTTATAGCTCCTTTGATGAAAGATAACCCCCAATTTTTATTACTTATTCTTAAAGCACATGATTTGTAGACATGACTTTATAGATCATAATGGCTGATTGGACATTGTGACGTCATCACATTGCCATCTGAAATTTAAAAAAACTTAATTTTTCATCTATGATGTCATTTGTTAAAATACTCATCTGAGTGTATCTCAGTTATCTTTGAACGATCGTCTCATAACTTTGAGTATTTGAGACCATTCTCTTAAAAAATGAGACTTTTTTAAACATTTTGATGATGTCATCATCGTCAAAATAAATGATTTTTCTGACCAACTTCCCCCTCTCCTCCTCATCTTTCTTTTCTCAAGGCTTTGATGATCCCATATCATCATAACCAATTAATATTTCTAATCATATTTAATGGGCATAAAACTTCAGATCAAGGACAAGTGACGACTATAATTGCTCAGGGCGACAGACATTTTTGTAAACATCGCCCTGTTTGGCGACCAAGAAAAAAAATCCCTAAAATAATTGATTTCTACAACAAAAGTTATACTGTGGATTCTGAGAATGCGCTTTCTTGTAATTTTTCTCTTTTACTGCCTAATATTTTCACGAATTCTTCTTAAAAGAATCATCCTAAGGTCTTCTATTATGGCTTCATTTGCGATTACACTCTAGGCCTAGGCCCTAGAGTTCAGGTGGGACCCCGACGGC
>NW_022691994.1:80443-88435 GCF_011630105.1 Anneissia japonica
AGGTCCTGGAATGTGGAGATATTTGGAAAACTGTTTGGCACCACCAACTAAAAAAACAAAACAAATGAAAAAACTATGTCTACACAACGAAGGTATGAGAACGAATCAAGACAAAACAAAATTGCAGTACGGTTGGCCTGGGCTGGAGTACCAAAAGCCAGAAACGGCTGCGCCAAAAATATGATGATGTACTGTCAAGCTTTCCTGGTGGCAGTGGCGATCGTCCCTGGCCGAAAAAGTTGTTTCATCTATGGATCGACTCAGTTTAAATTAGAGACTATTAAACTACATTCATTAATTATTCAAATTTTTAAAAATAAGTACATATTGTCGCATAAAAGTAGGTGTAAATATGGGTTTCACTATCACACTATTCTGTATATTATTACTCTGTTGTAGTGTTGTTACAGTACAGTAGATCATGAAAGTTGTTCATTTACCATGTTAAAGCAGAATTTCTAGAGATACAATGCCATACAGCAGAGGTAAAATTCAGTTCTAGACCGCATATACAAGATTGAAGGTATATAAAGTTATGTTTGTACAGTACTTGATTTTGTAATGTTATGCTGAAAAAAGCCAGGATGACCGATTTTGACCAGGGCCAGTGGCGTGTATTTTACAATGGCCCTGCTGGCTACTTGGGTTTAGAGGTTAATTTTCAGCTCTGCAAGTATGAATGTCATGTACTTTAATTTTCCGTGTGTGCATTATAACGTGAGCGTACTCATGCATCAACTCTTTAAATGCTTAAAATCATGCCTATTTTAAATAAGTTATATCTCCTTTGAATGAAAGGTGACCCCTAATATTTATTACACACGAGTTGTAGATATGATTTTATAGCTCACTATCGCTGATCGGACATTGTGACGTCATCATATTGCCTTCTGAATACAAAACAAGAGCGACCGCTCACATGGTCCCTCCAGTGGCGTAGAAAAGTATTTTTCATTGGAGGGGATGATTGGCGTGTTAAGCACCAATGTGTGCGCTTGTGCCAACCGGGGATGTGCACCCTCTGAAGCTGGAAACCTTGTTTTTGCAAAATAAATTGGTGCAATTTGATGAATACTTTTTTGAAATTTTGATCAAAATGAAAATAAGATTTACAATTAAAAATATGGCATATCTATATCTGTGAGATATACACAACTTTTGTTGAATGCCATGAGGGAGGTGATTGATGTGCATCAAAAAGAGAAGTGGAAGAATAAGTTAATATTTTATAGTATTTTATTGACTTTCTTCATTTTTACACCTTTATATTAAACAGGCCTACATTCTCCCATGAACGATAAACCTCTTAGTCGGTGGCGTAACGATGGGCAGGGGGGGCCCTGTGTATTTCTGAACTTGGGGCCGTTTTTGGGTCCTGGCCATCAATTCCATCGTGGGATTTTAGGTGTGCATTGTTATTTTTAATTTTTTTAACGATGAATAAATGATATAATATGCATCCAGAAATTGAGGCTAGGGAGAGTCTTTCACAGTTGGAGATTCTATACCACCTCAGACCCACCATGCAGGCGCATAACAGGGGTCTTAGGTCGGGGGGGGGGTCAAAGATAATAATTTTTTAGGTAAAAAGATCTATCTTAAATGTTTTTTTCTAATTGAGTTGGGACTGTTCAATTGCCTTAGAAGGGAAAGGAGGACAAGCACAAATTCTCACCCTAAAAAATGCGAGTGAAGCACGCACATTTTTTTTTTTTTTGCGTTTAGGGCTTATGTTATATACTGTATGGCCACACATGTTTTTTTGAAACTGAATAAAAGCATTTTCGTTATGGCTTTATTTATTACAAACATATTCTTTCACATCATTACACATTGAGGTCCTTCTTTTAGGTAAAACGATCTACGCCTATTTTAAATTTTCTTTCTTGGGTCTGGGACTATTATGTGTTTAAATAACTTAGGCTAACCCTATAAAGCCCAGAAAAATGCACGCAAAAAATTTGTGTTTTTAATTCTAATTTCATCGGAATTGATCAAAACTTGACTTGTGGATGTTGGCCAGCGCACAACAGTTTAACCTCCTTTGCGTCATGTTGTTTCTCAACCAGGTCTTGAGTTGCCTTAATGTTGAGAAGTTGCGTTCACACTCGCATGCGGTAACTGGACAGACCAGCATTAACTTAAGGAGTGATAACACCTCTGGAAAGAGGGCCCTGACGTCTGTTGACGTATACTTATACCCGGTTGATGCAGCACCGAGTGTTTTTGCCTTGGTTTGGTGCAGAAACATACAAAGCTGCACCTTAGAGGCAGTTGGATTGGATTGGTAAAAATTCTTGGAATTGACATAAAATTACTGATGTCGTACACACCCTTCAGTGTGAAAATGTGGCTTGCTTTGCAAACACATCTAACACCTAAGGAAATAAGAGCTTAGATTAAAATAATTTTGTTATCAACATTAATACATTATGCTAATTTTCATCTTTCAAAATATTGGGGTGGATGATACAATGGACCACCCCCCCCCCCCTTGTCAAATATTATATTCAGAAAGGGGCTCAACGTTACATCTGAGACGAGCTTCACTATAGTTAATGTAGTTGTTACATTGATAATTCTTAGAGATCTTCTTTGTAATCTTTATAAAGTTTTTTGTATGTCCTAAGGTCAACCAAGCATTCCAAACAGGAGCAACATATTCTAATAACCTTTAAATCGTGAAAAGTTCAACTTTCGAAAGGCAAAATTTTTTTACGATTTTTAACATACACAGTTCGCCGTTATTTTGACACAATCTACTTTTAGACATAACTTTGTTCTGTATAGTGAGATCAATTTTGGGTACTCTTTTCATAAAGCACACTTACATATGGTGACATTTATATTGACATTGAGTTGCATCCCAGTGGCGTTCTTTAGAACGCATGCTTATCCGGCCGCGCCATTCATGCGATGTGTGTTATCAGTGGTAATAGCAATGATGTACAGTCCTTGCTGAAACCCCTGTTTTGTTTTGTTGGTGTAGGGGAATGTGTCATTTATTTTTCACTTTGATGACATCATCATGGTAAAAATGAATGTTTTTTTTTTCCTCACCACAACCTCTTTCTTTTTTATAATTCTTTCACAACCCGAGAGAGGGCGCAGACTTGATATTGAACTGCACAGTTTGAAAATTCTAGCTACAGTAATTTTCCATAAATCATAATTTTAAGCACCGGGAGATATCTTTTGCCTGACAAGCTGATCACCTAACTCGTCCTCAGTGATCAAAGATCTTATAAACACAAGATAGCGTTCTCCGCGATTTACACATGCAAATTCTGTAATAAGGCATGAATGGCGCCCTCTTGCTAAATTGGAAACTTTTGACCCTTGACCGCTCTTACCATACCGTACACACTTAGACGCATCGATTTAGTACAATGCGCCATCCCTTTAAAACAATTAACGTACTTGGTAACGAATTTTGGCGTAACGCGAACAACTTTCCGAGTGAGTAAAAATTAAGAAACAACTATGAATGAATGAATTAATGAATTAATGAAATGAGGTTTAGTGGAGGAAAATAATGTGCGGTTTGCAAAAGCAATTCAAAGGCAAATCCTCACCATAAATTTTACAAATTTCCGAAGGACAAGAACAGGTAAATAATGTTTCAACCAGCAATGTGATACAGTAATAAGTAATAATATTAATAATATTATTTAGGCCTAGGCTCAGAGTTTATTAGTTTAAATGCAAACAATCCCGTGAACAGCAGAACAGGAACCATCTCAGATCCATGGCAACAGATAGGACGCCCTCTTCCAAAACTGATTACTTTTTCTCTTTGGTAATAACGCATGAATGGCGCCCTCTTGCTAAATTGGAATCTTTTGAACCTTGACCGACGTTTCTATTTGTTACGTGTAAATCGCGGAGAACGATATCTTGTGTTTATAAGATCTTAGGTTCAAATCCAGTTTTTTTAATTCATCATTTACATCATGGGTTTTCATTCGACTGTTCTATTGCTTTTTGACTAGCTTTCTTTTTTGTATGTCTTTATAAATTTTCTATTATTAATTTATGGAATATTCTACAACTCGCACTTCAATTAATTCAAATTTAAATATCTTTATTTAATGCGTCTTTTTTTGTAAGTTTAAAATATTAATAATTTATTTTATTTCACGAACAAGGCATCGTTATTTAAAAAGTTAGAATTGTACTTCCACAGGCCGGGCCTCGTTTTGGTATCCTAACGTCAATTTACATTGAAATGGTGTAATGATCTATTAGAACTGATAGATGTATTTGATATGATTTTATACATTTTATGCTTTTCGTAGAGACAAAGCGTCTAAAAAATTTATTTCATTTTCATTTTTGATAATAACCTCCAACAAGAAGCAAAGAAATACAATCAAAATAATGCAATTAGGTAAAAAATGAGCTTGAATAATTAGAAACAGGCATAAAATTCTGACATTACACTCACTAAACTTAAACACCTATCTTTTCCATTTTTCAGGTTCTGCTTACGCTATAAATCTACGATATTAATGATGAAAAGTGTTTAGTGTGTGAACTTTTTGTCCATTCTATCAACACTATTTTTTTTTATCATGATTCTAATCCAACAATTCATAGCCCAACCTAGTATATATATATTTTTTGCCCTGTTGCATCAAAACTGCACCAAGACCTTTCATACTTGCATCGCATTGGATTGTTATTTCTTTCCTGGCATCAAAATATGCAAGTACTGGCGTTTTAATAATGGCGTTTTTAATTTTGTTTAGCGCCTTTTCATGGCATGGTGTCCACTCGTACACGACGTCTTTCTGCAAGAGATTCCTAATAGGCTCGGTCAGATTGCTTAGCATTAAAAATTTAGACAGGTATTGTACTAAGCATATAAGTGATTGCAACTCCTGTTTGTTGCTAGGTGCTTTTAAATTTTGTATCCCAGTGACTTTTGCTGGGTCGGGTGTGATTCCTTCCTTGCTAAGCACATGTCGAAAAAGTTTTAAGCTTTGCCTGTTGATTTGGCATTTCTCTGGGTTTTTTGATGGTCCTCGCTTGATTTTGCTGCAATTAAGATGTCATCTTTGATGCAAAACTCATTTTGTATGTTACCAAAAATACCATCAAGGTCAACTTAAAACACATCTTGTGCGGAAATGAGTCCGAACAGTAATCTGGTAAGACAAAAACGGCCATAAATTGTACTGAATGTGGTAAGTAGCTGTGACTTGCTACTTAATGAGATATTCCAGTATCTGCTTCTGAGATCTAGAATGGAGAAATGCTTGGTCTCGCGTAGGTCCGGCAGTATGTCATCTAAGGTTTTTGCATAATAATGGGGCCTCTTGACAGCTTTGTTCAGGTCATGTGGGTCTAAACAAATTCTGAGTGATCCGTTTGGTTTTGTTACTAACACAATGTTACTCACCCAGCCGATTGGCTCGTGCACCTCCTTTATAATCCCTAGGTTAGTTAGTCTATTGAGTTCATTTCCCAATGGTACAGTATTTTCAACGCTTCTGGTGTTCTACGAGCTGGTTTTATCGACGGCTGTGCATCACTTGATAACTTAATGTCATACTCACTATTGATTTTGCCTATGCCTTCGAAGATGTCTGGGTTCTCCTTTATTAGTTTATCTTTGGTCATGGTGTGTTCGCATTCTTTTATGTCAAAGTTGGAACAGCATCCATGCTCTTCTTCGCCGGGAAATCTCACAATGTTCAGTTTACAATATAGGTCGTAGCTGATAAGATTGTTACCTTCTTCGGTTATGATAAAATCAACATTGTTCACTTTCATCTGGTTGTATGTGATACTCAGGGCTGTGGCTTTGCCCAGGTTCTTTATGGGCTTTTTCCATATCCGGTAATGTTTATAAATGATTTTTCAGTACGATGACAGGGTCCAAATATGGCTCTGTATGTACTGTGATTCGGAATATTAATCGCAGCACCTTTGCATTCAGGCGTATGCTTTGTTGGTGATCAGTTTGCACTATGATAACAGCAAATTTCACAGCTTTGGTCGATCCACTCTCACTTTCCTCTATGTTTATTACATCAAGATTAAAACCATAGTCCGCTGGGTCTTCAATATCATCTGGCAGTACATTTACTTCATGTGTATGTCTTGGTTGCTTTTGACTAAAAAGACATTTCGTTGCCCAGTGGTTTCTTTTCCCACATTTTTTACATACCTGTCCAAAAGCTAGACATTGTTTAGGCTTGTGCAAAGTTCCACAGTAACGGCAATCTTTACTGAAATTCCCAAGTGTATAATGATTCTTGGTGTAAGTGTTTGTGACGGTGCTCTTGCTTTTGTAGTTAGGCATATAGTTTACTGCCTCAACTTTGCTGGTCATTGCATCCTCACTCAAAGCTTTCAGTTGCTTGTCCGCTGCTTCACTAATTCTTAGACTCTCTAGGGTTGTTTTAAGATTAGTGTTCTGGTCTTTTAATCGAAAAATTCTGGTTTTTGCTGCTTCGTCGGAGCACCCTATCACTAATTTATCTCTTAGCATTTCATCTTCTTTTGTCTCAAACTTACATTCTTCCGCCAACTGTCTAAGACGGACGAAATACTGATCTATGGTTTCTCCAGCTTCTTGTTTGGCAGTGTAGAATCTATGTCGTTCATACAAAATGTTTCTTATAGGCTTGAAATGCTCATGTAACTTTGTTAGTATCTTGTCATGGTCTTTCATCTCGTCCTCTATAAGCCCTAATGTTCTCAGTCTTTTCCGACAGTCACCTTCCATAATGGATCTGAGTGTAGCAACTTGAATATTGGCGTTTTTCTTATCTAAGCCTACCGCTATACGGTAGTCTGTCCAGGCCCCCTGAACGATATTCTCAAGGTTGCCTGTGAATGCCATAGGCTGCGGCAGTGGTATGCCGTAGGCCATGATAATACAAAGTCTCGTTCGTACGGTGTACGCTACTCACGGTTGACATTCTGACTCGTTGGACGCCGTGGTACAACGTTCTCTTGGCGTGCAGAGTGGCTAGGCCTAGCTGAATGTTTTTGTTATCGTCTACGAAAAGGAATCACATCAAAATGGCCTGTCCTTTGGTCGAGGTCACCATGTTATATTTCTTGAACACCAATTGTAAAGATGACAACGTCAAACGTATTTAAACAATAACAAAAATTTTATGAAACTTCAAAATCACATGTTTCCGTGGGTGCAAGCAAAGAGTATAAATAGAACAAGAGAGCCAACAACGCTCATTGGGAGCGTAAAAAAACGATACGCTCTACGCAGCTAGTGTAGGACGCCAACTAACGCTTGTATATGTTTTATTACCCAGTACTGCACCTGTCTCTTATACACATCTAGATGTGTATAAGAGACAGGGCTGGATCTCAGTAGAGATACAAAAATGATAAGCAACAGCTAAAAAGTAAACGTAAGTAAACAGCCAGAAATAGAACCAGAGCTTTCGGACAACACTAGTCCTTCCTCAGTGGCGAGTGAATTACCTTGGTAGCACTCTTATGGTATCTGCTATAAATACATTTAATGCAGATCAAAGTATATTAATAGTATAGAACTTATAATATAGCCCTGCTAAAAAGGAGTGATTTAGAATCACTTTCACAATTAAAAATTAGCAGGAGCATTAGTAAAGCAACAGACAGATGACAGCAGAAGACAGATGTCTGTGCATATATCTCAAAATAAAGCAACGCGTATACCCGTCTAGAACGCGTGGTTGGGAATTATAATCTCTTCGCGTTGCCGTTGAGTGGTTCAAGATATGTTGGACGATTCCATTTCGCGAATTAGGGTTCGTTTTCCGACGTTTTTGTTCTACTTGATTGCGTCGATTTATCTTGTGATTTTGATGTACTGTAATTTATCAACAAGTCTCTTTCATGTTTTGTCATAAGTTTCATTCATTATTATGAATTAATTTTAATACTATATCCTGTAATTTGTTATTGAGCTATTCTGTAAAATTTAAAACCGAAATGTCGAATACCAAGACTCGAAACCCACTGAAATTTCCT
>NW_022691994.1:88461-90986 GCF_011630105.1 Anneissia japonica
CAAACTCATGTTTTTGCCATGAATATTGACGGGATAAACGCAATTTAATGCCAGTATATTGCTTTTTCTAGAACTATTCAAAGGAACATTCCCACGCTCTGCTGCTATGGAAATACGGACTGAATCAAAGTGTATGTGTCATTGATCTTGCTGCCGGCCGAGTTCTGCATAGCTCAAACGCTTTGTACGCTGCCCAGTGTTATAACCAGGCCAAACTCATGGTGTTGCCATGAGCATGGAGGAATAAATTCGTAGTGACAGGATAAACGCAATTTAATGCCAGTACCTGCTTCTTCTAGAACTATTTATAGGAACAGTCCCACAGTTCTGCTGCTATGGAAATTGACTATTAAGGGTCATTGATCTCGCTGCGGCCGAGTTATGCATAGCCGTGCACTTCAGGGGCGGATGGGGGCAGATGGGGGGGCCGAAATTTGGGCCGATCGAGATAACAATGTCCTAGGGGGTCCGGGGGCATGCCCCTGCGAAATTTTTGTGTTCTAGACGCTCGAAAATAACATTTGAGGCGTTCTGGGCTATCATTTTTCCTTTTTCTTTCTTTTTTTCTTTCTTTTTTCTTTTTTTTCCTCCCAAAAGGGGGGCCTGGGCCGGGCCGGCCCCCCCCCCCTAAATCCGCCCCTGCCCTTTGTACATCGCCTAGTGATAATGACTCGACGTTACCATGGAAAAGCATAGAATAAACTAAGAAAATATCAGTCTCTGAATTTTTGTGTGCAATAAAATCTTGTATTTATTTTTTTCTTTAAGTCTCATTTTCAATTATATTTTATATTTGTTATATATATATTTGAAAATGGATTTGGTACGATACAAATAAATTAATTACAATAAAGACAACAAGGAAAAGACAAACAGAAATTAAAAATCAAACAAGAACAGCTCATTCAGTAGAACATAAATTAAAGTCAATTAGCGTAAACAGTTTATTACATGAATATAGGCCTAATTAGTGATCAAGATCTACTGTGTGTGTGTACAACAGTCGCTTGTATATGATAATCTGATCTAAACACAATACTTTTATTTAGTGGTGTTTTTTTTTTTCATTTTGGAAGCTGAACAACAATAATTTAGGCCAAAAAAATGGCTACCGTATCTGAAAACGCTATTCCTCTACACCCAGGCCCTTCGTCTGTTTTCAAAATGACCTACAGAGAATGAATGAAAATAAATGGGAAAAAAGCCTACTGCACTAAATTCTGATATTCATCATATATGTTGAGTATTTATTGGCGGCCACTGTACTTTATTATTAATAGGACTACAAATAGTAGGCCTATTGTACACTTATTTTTAATACAGGCCTACCATAATATATTTTAAATGCAAGGTTATTCCCAACTATTATAACGGAACTAATTATAGACAATAAATCAATGGATAGAAAAAGCAATTTAAAGATCGTAATTCAGTAAATATCCCATAGCCCATTGAGTACAGGAATAGAGTCAAGCGTCTAACTTTACTTTGATAGAACATTGAGTATGCCAAAACCACAGACCCTAAACTTCCAGCCGGCGATGCAGTACACTGCAAGGAAGACATTCCAAGTCCACTTGATACGCCGTGGCGTATCAATAATTGAAAACTACTTTTATACATTACCAGTGCATTTTATAAATGAAATTAAAATCCCTGTAGTAAAATAACATAATCATTTGGTACATTCAAGCGTTTAAAAACGATTTAATGATTATACATTTTAAATATAATTATTTTGAAAAATTATTATAAAATTAATAACCCATATGGAATGGTAGAGTCCATGGTTAATCAACGACGCAACAAAACATGTGCTTCGCTGTTTGAAAAGGGGTGAAAGCAATACATTGAACAGCAATCTAGAGAAAACACGGAGAAAACAATATTTTACAGTATACAATACAATACCTTTTAAAGAGCCTGATAATCATATATAATAAATATATTCTTTTACACTAAACTTCGAGATTAATCAACATTGAATTAGAATAGAGTCTAAGTTTGCATCAAAACATGTGTTTCATCGGTAGAAAGGGGTGGGAGCAGTACATGTAACTGCTAGCTGGAGAAAAATGTTTTTGCTTTTTTTGAAACGTTTCTGGTCACATACAATGAATATACTGTTCCACCAAAGTTCCAGATTAATCAATATTAAAATAGATAACATATAGGCCTAGGGCAACTGCTCACATTTATATCAGATAAAGGTACTAATATAAAGTTCAATATTTTTTTTTGTATTTCACTAACACTGAAGGAAGTGTACCCTATCTACGTTCATGATCGAATGTAGGCCTACTGTAGACCGATATCTGTCTGTCGTCCTAGACAGTTTTATTTAATAATCTTAATTAATACTAAAACGATATAAGAAATGATAATTTTAGTTAGCAATTCCCCACTACGAAGTGGAGTAGCCCAGGAAAATAATCCCAACGCGTGGCCAACTATGGGATTAAACTGCCTTTAATCGCATCGCGTGGTCCACTCGTATACGCGTTGCTTTATTTTGCAAGGCTCCC
>NW_022691994.1:91635-104886 GCF_011630105.1 Anneissia japonica
ACAACCTATGTATAGCTGACCAAGGCCATCCTCTCACTCACTAGCTAGTCTAGCAAAAGCTGAGCTCAACGACCGTTACGTTTATGAATTAGTGTAGACCAACGCAATACATACTGTATTTCAATTCATAAAACCTGCGATTGCATTTTCCTACATTCATTCCTTGGGAAGCAGTGGTAGTCACTGAAATCTTTCCATCCTGAATAAAGAAATCTTAAATAAATAAATGATTACATTCACAAGATAATTTTTTTGTCTTAATAAACAGTAGTCTTGAAAATTATTACTGGCAATTATTAGCAATCCATCTCAGAATATAAATCTGATTTCTCTGAAACAAACAATAACAAAGGTACCATCATCGTACAATAATAAAATTTTTAATATTATTTATAGTAGTCTTGGTTATGCAATACAAAATACTGCAGTATCACTAAAATGCACTTTCTGTAAGCTGAATGTTATGGATTCCTGCTTTTTTTTTGTTTTGTTTAAAGTAGCAAATGTCGTGAACTTGTCTGCTCTATGCATTCCCATGCATCAAATCTCCAAGATATGTCCTAGAAGAAACCAGAACCCTGTGGGTGCGTACGTTCCTTTGTACGTAAAAAATCAATGTACATTTGTGAATTGCAATAACTTGAGTGTATCTTTTTGAATAATGATTGTGTAAGGTAGTACAGTATTTTCATTTTGAGTTAAAAAAAAATCAGAGGCGGATCCAGAAATTTATGAAAGGGGAGGGGGAAAGGCGTTCTGAGAAGTGCAGGGATGTCGTTATGCAGGGCGGAGCCGCCCACTCTTGACGTCTTGCGCCCATCCTAAAGCTATTTTTAAGGCCTTCTGCCCATCAGCCTCATACAAATTCTTCTGCCCCCCCCCCACCTTAAAATCATGAAGAAACACAAGTTTTCGCTCCATAAACCGTATTTTCCGGTGAATAAGCCGCAAATTTAATATGCGATTTTCCCCTCGAAGTTTGGGGCGCGACCAGTCGTTAACCTACTCCTAAAAAGTTCAATCGCGAACCGCAGCGAAAATCAGGCGCCGTCTGTCTAGCTTGGGCCCATGCTCCAAGCCCAATTAATTAGCCTAGCCTTTGTTGAAGGGCTAGTATTTGTAATTACACTCACTAACTGTACTGTGATTCCTACTACATTTTCTACGACAATCAAGCAATGGTTTGGGTTGTTTCAATAATTATTTTCATAGTTACTTTCACTCAAACAATTTTGAAACACGTTTTATTCGAAATCGCTTCGTGAGCAGCTTCATTTATGATGTCGCAACAATACACACGTGGGCTGTTGAAACTTTCTGTTCGATGTCTGGTTCCTGGTGGCTTTACCGTTATAGAAAGAATACTGATACCGCTATATTTCAGAATAAAAGCAGCTTGTGAAATTAATTTATGCAATAAAAAAAGTTTTTTTGAAGTTGTAATAATTATTTTACTGGAAATTAAATGAAGAAAGGCATACGTTCGTCCGTCTATCACATGCCTCCATCACATGCTGTATATGTGTATAGACGGTCAGTCCATCACATGCTGTAAATTTATGTGTCCATAATTTTAAGGTTCTCCCCCCACCCGGGACTGTCCAACAGGATGCTGTATTTTCTAACCATTATTTTCCCAAACATCATTTGATGACGCTATGCTGTAGTGTCCATAATTTTAAGGTTCTACCCCACCCGGGACTGTCCATCAGATACATGCCTCCATCACATGCTGTATATGTGTATAGACGGTCAGTCCATCACATGCTGTAAATTTATGTGTCCATAATTTTAAGGTTCTCCCCCACCCGGGACTGTCCATCAGATACTGTATTTTCTAACCATTATTTTCCCAAACATCATTTGATGAAGCTATGCTGTAAATTTGTGTGTCCATAATTTTAAGGTTCTCCCCTACCCGGGACTGTCCATCAGATACTGTATTTTCTAACCCATTATTTTCCCAAACATCATTTGATGAAGCTATGCTGTAAATTTGTGTGTCCATAATTTTAAGGTTCTCCCCTACTGGGACTGCCCATCAGATGCTGTATTTTCTGACCATTATTTTCCCAAACATCATTTGATGAACTCTTGTCCCCCCGCCAACACTTAGGTTTGTCCGTCCATCACATGCTTCCCCCGCTAACCCTTAGGTGCGTCCGTCCATCACATGCTGCATATTTATGTGTCCAGAATTTGTAACCATCATTTCTTAGAAAATAATTCCACAAATGTTGATTTTTATTGCTTGACGGTAGGCTGGTGGTAGGCCAGAAACCTACTTCACGTAGGCCTAACGGTATAGTATATCAGATGTGTCTAGGCCTACACCAGGTCCGACGGTGTCGCCCAAAGAGAAGCCTACATTACATATGTGTATAGGCTAGGCCTAGCTGCACCAGGTCCGTCAATCTTTGCCGTTAAAGTATACTAAAACACTAATAGAACACACGGAACACCTTCAAATAATAGCACAAGTAAGTGGCCGATATGCCACAACTATCTCAGTTTGCTCAATGTTTACTGACAGTCGCGAAAACAACATAAAGAACTTTTCTAGGCAGCTCGCGACAGAAACAAAATGTCGGAAAAGTTTGACCCGACGCATGCGCAAATCAAATTTCAACTAAAAAACGACTCAAAAACTGGTGGTAGGGGGTATATGTTTTATCGCCTACAGCTTACATTTTCCATCTAACCGAAAAAAACAAACATTTCTTGCACAATTGCATGTCCACCAGTAACTATCGAGCACAATGTATACCTGCCGCTATGCACCATTTCGGAGCCTATTTGTTTACAAATATGCTGACCTCTTTTGGTGTCCCATCTCATACACACATTTTACATGTGAACCATTACATTAGTTCCATGTGACCTAAGGTCACAAAGGAACTAATAATAATAATAATGATAACAATAATAATAATAATAATAATAATAATGGTAATAGTCATATGAATTACTAAAAAGGATTAAGAATAAGGAAAATTATAGTCACTGATCATACCGAGGTCCTTGTTAAGTCCGAATATGTGGGTTTTGTGTTTGATTATGTGTCTGAGTTCAGATATGCGCCTTTTATTAATGGATGGGAAATTACAGGTAATGAGAGTACAGCGCATGTTATTTATAGAATGGCAGGGGGAGTTGAAGTGGTCGGCTACAGGGAAACCCTTACTATGATTGCGGATGGATTGTTTGTGGTTGTTGAATCCGAGTCTGAATTTGGTGCCAGTCTCACCAATGTAGGATCCTTTGTCGCAAATGTCGCAAGTGATCAGATATACCACGTTGGATGCATCTCAGGTTAATGGAGGGGGGGCGTATAGGGAGGTTAGAATGGGGGAGTTTGATGAGAGGATTAGTATTAAGGCAAGGCATCGGGATTTATTGCACTTAATATTGTCAGGTGACAGTGGTAGGGAGGTTATGCGTGACGAAGTCAAAAGAGTAGGCGAGTAGAGGAGGATTGTCAAATAAGTGTTCGATGGACTTGTCGACTTTAATTTGGGTGTAGTCATCACAGATGTTTTTGGATAAGGGGTGAGTGTTTGTATTGAAGTCCATGACCAGTGGGATGCGTTGGGAGTCAGATTTAGTGGTCGGAGAGAGAAGATCCTGTCGGGAACGGAGGGAAGCTCTAGTAAACTTTGATTTAACTAGGCTGAAGGGGTATCCATGGTTAAGGAGGTAACCAAGAAGTTTATTACAATGAAAAGTTTAGTCATCTGGCCCAGAACAAATCCTCTTTATGCATAAAAATTGACTGTAGGCAATAGATGATTTTAGGAGAAGAGGATGGGCACTGTCAAAATTAAGAAAAGAATGGCTGTCAGTAGGTTTAGTGTAAAGGGAGGTTGAGATGCGGTGGTTAGAAAGAGAAACTAAAACATCTAAAAAGGGGAGAGAAGATTGAGGCTGCTCCATAGTGAATTTAATGTGTGGGTGAAAGTTGTTAGCGACTCTTGAAGCGCTCAAGGTTTTGAACTCTGTGTTGCCAAATCATAAAAATATCATCGATGTATCTACAATAAAATAGGGGTGTAAGGGGGAACGAGGAAAGAAGATCGGTTTCAAGAACAGACATGAAAATGTTGGCGTAATTAGGTGCCATTTTAGTGCCCATGGCGGTGCCTTTAACTTGAAGATAATGAGTGTCGTTAAAAGTGAAGTTGTCGTGAGTGAGGATAACATTAGTAATAGAAATAATGTCATTGATGTGTTCATGGGTAAATCCGTGTTTGGGGAGAAAGGTTTTGAGAGACTGGAGGCCGTCAGAATGAGGGATGTTAGTGTACAATGACGACACGTCCATAGTAACTAAAATGGCATCAGCAGGGAGGGCAGGAATATCACTGAGTAAATTAAGGAAATGGGTCGTATCCCTTACATAGCGGGGGATGGAGGGCACAGTGGGTTGAATAAGGGAGTCAATAAAACCGGATAGGGATTCGGTGAGAGTGCCAATAGAGGATACAATGGGTCTACCTGGGGGTGTGATAATGTAGGTTTTGACTAAGTCAAACAATCTAGACTTATCGGAAGGGAGATCAACCGAGGGGGAGTGTTTGTCAAGTTTAGGAAGTTTATGTAATTTAGGAATAGTATAAAATATACCTGATCAAGGATTACTAGGAACTAAACCTAAAGCAATGTTCTTAGTGTGATCGGATAAGTTACTACACATATCAACAAGTATATCAACAAGAAAATATATATATGTATGTTTAATAAGTGAGCACTTTTGCTTTAAAATCACATATCCCTCTTATGGTATCTGGTACAAATTGGGTACATCATATATTTTCTAATTATAGTGCATTCCAAAGACAATTCATTTGCAAAGAATATCGAATAAATTTCAGTCTCTTAAATATACAATATACAAAACTTTAATAGAACACAAAAAAATGTAACATCACACTTACTTCCGCCTGAATATCCTTGTTGGCTCCTGATTGAATAAGAAGTTTACAAGCATCTGTATGACCATTTTGAGCACTTATGTACAATGCCGTTGCCCCATTCTACATGTTACAGAAATATAAAAATATGCAGTAATAAAGTGAGCAACTTTCCTCATATCACTCATATGGTATATGGTACAGATGGGATACATAATTTATTTCCTAATTATCATTCATTCCAAAGACAAATTGTCCATTTGCAAGAATATCGAATAAATTTCAGTCTCTTAAAAATATAATATACGGAATCTAGGAAGCCAAGTAGAAATTGGAGAAAGTTAACTTGTTCTCCAGTGTTTTAGTGTAGTAGACGTGTTCATCAGATTTTTTTATTTCATTTTGTCCTTTTGCTTTGCTACTTTTCTCATGACCAAAGAAGTACTTATTATTTCTTTCTCCTTGTTCAATCCATTTCACTATGGATCATATTGAGTTCCTTAAGATTCTAAATAATAAATAATTTTGGTGATCCGCTTCATGAAAATTTGGCAAAATCATGCATATTTCAATCAGTTATAGCTCCTTAGGATGAAAGATGACCCCCAATTTTTATTACTTATTCTTAAAGCACATGATTTGTAGATATGATTTAATAGATCATAATGGCTGATCGGACATTTTGATGTCATCACATTGCCATCTGAAATAAAAAAAACTTAATTTTTATCTATGACGTCATTTGTTAAAATACTCATTTGAGCGTATCTCACTTATCTTTAATCGATCGTCTCATAACTTTGAGTATGTTATAGCTAAGACAATTCTCTTTAAAAAGTGTGACTTTTTTTACATTTTGATGATGCCATCATGGTCAAAATAAATGTTTTTTATGACCCCCACCCCCTCATCTTTCTTTTTTCAAGACTTTGATGATCCCATATCATCCTAACCAATTAACATTTCTAATCACATTTAATGGGCATAAAACTTCAGGTCAAGAGGTACATGTCATGTACCTTAATTTTTCATGTGTGCATCATAATGTGCGCGTACGCGTGCATTAAAATTTTTAAAAGCTCAATATCATGCCTATTTTAAATCAGTTATATCTCCTTAGGATGAAAGGTGACCCATAATTTTTATTACATATATGAGTTGTAGATATGATTTTATAGCTCACTATGGCTGATCGGACATTGTGACATTATCATATTGCCTTCTGAATACAAAACAAGAGCGACCGCTCACATGGTCCCACTGATCTCTACTATAATAGCTGGATTGCTCATTGGCTGGTTTTAGTGAGGCCACCAACACCATGTTGAAAATTATTGCAAGAATCTTTATTTTTAACTATAATTTTAAACTAGATGTCAATAGAAACTTTTCTAAACTGGTACGTCACTTAGGCCCTCCAACATGGCGTCGGCTTTTTTCTTCACTTTTTTCTGTACTAGCATTTGCCAATGAGCAATCCAGCAATTATAGTTGAGATCAGTGCATGGTCCATGCGTTCCTTCACGCTAAAATACGGTATAGGCGCAAGTTACTATATTTGGTTGTTTGGAAGAGCTAATAAGATAGAAATTTTTAAATAAATAGAACGATTATTTGTACAAAAAATAATCATTATTTTGAATTAAAAATTAAGATACATAAAATTGATAAAAAATAACTTAAAATTGAAACAAAAAAATATTGAATATCTATACGCGATTTGAACCCACAGCCTTATGTTCTTTAGAACACATGCTTATCCGACCGCGCAATTCATGCGACATGCGTTTTTAGTGGTAATAGCAATAATGTGCAGTCCTTGCTGAAACCCCTGTTTTGTTTTGTAGGTGTAGGGGAATGTGTCATTTTTTTTTCACATTGATGACATCATCATGGTTATCCCCAACCTCTTCCTTTCTATAATTCTTTGACGACCCGGGAGAGGGCGCAGACTAGATATTGAACTGCACAGTTTGACAATCCTAGCTACGGCATTTTTCCATAAATCATAATTTTAAGTGCCGGGAGATATCTTTTGCCTGACAAGCTGATCACCTAACTCGTCCTCAGTGACGAGTTCAAATCTAGTTTTTTTAATTCATCAAGGTTCCCATATTAAAATATACTAGTAGATTCAGGTAGTTCTTAGTAGAAGTAGCTCTATTCTTAGTAGGCTTAATAGGCTGGTAGTAGATTTTCTTATCTCAACTACTAAGGATTTTAAGATTAATTTTATGGCTACATCCTGACTACATAAAATATATAGTTGATAGATAGGTACTGTCTATAATTAGCGACACAGGTAGTTTTATTATAGTTGTTGTAGCGCTATTTATTGTAGATCTGAGAGCTACACCATTGCTAGTAGTTGTTAATAGGCTTTATTAGTGCTAATTTTAATAGGTGCATAATAGACCATAAAACAGGTAGTTTTTGTGTAGGCTTCTTGTAGCCTCTATCTATCTATTCATAATATATATTAGGTAGATGAATAATATAAGTTTGTTAATAGGTTGTAGATAGTATCTGTCTAGAGATTATAAGCAGATTTAGATAGACATTATGCAACTATGCTACTAATAGTTTTATAACACACTTGTTGTAGCCTCTATTTATCTATTTATAATATACATTAAGTAGGTTAATAATACAAATTAATTGTTAGTTTTTTAATAGGTTGTAGATAGTATCTGTTTATAGATTATAAGCAGACTTAGATAGACATTATGCAACTATGCTACTAATAGTTTTATAACACTCTTGTTGTAGCCTCTATCAATATATTTATAATATATATTAAGTAGGTGAATAATACAAATTGTTAGTTTTTTAATAGGTTGCAGCTAGTATCTGTCTATAGATTATAATCTGACTTAGATAGACATTATGCAACTATGCTACTAATAGTTTTATAACACACATGTTGTAGCCTCTGTTAATATATTTATAATATATATTAAGTAGGTGAATAATACAAATTAATTGTTAGTTTGTTAATAGGTTGTAGATAGTATCTGTCTCTAGATTAAAAGCAGACTTAGATAGACATTATGCAACGATGCTACTAATAGTTTTATAACACACTTGTTGTAGCCTCTATCAATATATGTATTATATTAAGTAGGTGAATAATACAAGTTAATTGTTAGTTTTTTAATAGGTAGTAGATAGTATCTGTCTATAGATTATAAGCAGACTTAAATAGACATTATGCAACTATGCTACTAATAGTTTTATAATACACTTGTTGTAGCCTCTATTTATCTATTAATAATATACATTAAGTACGTTAATAATACAAATTAATTGTTAGTTTTTTAATAGGTTGTAGATAGTACCTGTCTATAGATTATAAGCAGACTTAGATAGACATTATGCAACTATGCTACTAATAATTTTATAACACAGTAGCCTCTATCAATATATTTATAATATATATTAAGTAGATGAATACTACAAATGAATTGTTAGATTTTTAATATGTTGTAGACAGGATCTGTCTAGAGATTATAAGCAGACTTAGATAGACATTAAGCAACCATGCTACTAATAGTTTTATAACTAACAATTAACTTGTATTATTCACCTACTTAATATTATCAATAGACAGACAGAGGCTACAACATGCATATTATAAAACTATTAGTAGGATAGTTACATAATGTCTATCTGCTGTTCGCTTATGATCTATAGACAGATACTATATACAACCTATTAAAAAACTAACAATTAACTTGTATTATTCACCACTGATGAGGCCTGCTAGGGAATCAGTGCAGCTAGGGTATAGACCCAAACGAAACGTTCGACTAGCTTAGGTAGGGCCAAACTAGTCCCACGACCACTAATGATTACGCGTTAAGAGTGACAAAATATTTTCTGTATCTGCTGGAACCGAGCCACATAGCATGCATTCCACTTTTTGCATTCACACCTGGGCTGTGTATATATATTGCCCTTGGTTTGGCTATGTAATCATTAGTGGTCGTGGGACTAGTTTGGGCCCTACCTAAGCTGGTCGAACGTTTCGTTTGGGTCTATACCCTAGCTGCACTGATTTATGGTATCTGGTACAGATTGGGTACATCATATATTTTCTAATTATAGTGCATTCCAAAGACAAGTTGTTCATTTGCAAAAAATATCGAATAAATTTCAGTCTCTTAAATATACAATATACAAAAATTTAAGAGAACACAAAAAAATGTAACATCACACTTACTTTCATTTGAATATCCTTGTTGCCTCCTGATTGAATAAGAAGTTTACAAGCATCTGTATGACCATTTTGAGCACTTATGTGCAATGCCGTTGCCCCATTCTACATGTTACAGAAATATAAAAATATTTAGTATTAAAGTGAGCAATTTTCCTCACATCACTCATATGGTATATCGTACAGATGGGATACATAATTTATTTCCTAATTATCATTCATTCCAAAGACAAATTGTCCATTTGCAAGAATATCGAATAAATTTCAGTCTCTTAAAAATATAATATACGGAATCTAGGAAGCCAAGTAGAAATTGGGAGAAAGTTAACTTGTTCTCCAGTGTTTTAGTGTAGTAGACATGTTCATCAGATTTTTTTTATTTTATTTTGTCTTTTTGCTTTGTACTTTTCTCATGACCAAAGAAGTACTTATTATTTCTTTCTCCTTGTTCAATCCATTTCACTATGGATCATATTGAGTTCCTTGAGATTCTAAATAATAAATATTTTTGGTGATCTGCTTCATGAAAATTTGGCAAAATCATGCATATTTTCAATCAGTTATAGCTCCTTAGGATGAAAGATGACCCCCAATTTTTATTACTTATTCTTAAAGCACATGATTTGTAGATATGATTTAATAGATCATAATGGCTGATCGGACATTTTGATGTCATCACATTGCCATCTGAAATAAAAAAACTTACTTTTTATCTATGACGTCATTTGTTAAAATACTCATTTGCGCGTATCTCACTTATCTTTAATCAATCGTCTCATAATTTTGAGTATGTTATAGATGAGACAATTCTCTTTAAAAAGTGTGACTTTTTTTACATTTTGATGTCGTCATCATGGTCAAAATAAATGGTTTTTCTGACCCCCACCCCCTCATCTTTCTTTTCTCAAGACTTTGATGATCCCATATCATCATAACCAATTAACATTTCTAATCACATTTAATGGGCATAAAACTTCAGGTCAAGAGGTACATGTCATGTACCTTAATTTTCCATGTGTGCATCATAATGTGCGCGTACGCATGCATTAAAATTTTTTAAAAGCTCAGTATCATGCCTATTTTAAATCAGTTATATTTCCTTAGGATGAAAGGTGACCCCCAATTTTTATTACATATATGAGATGTAGATATGATTTTCTGATCGGACATTGTGACGTTATCATATTGCCTTCTGAATACAAAACAAGAGCGACCGCTCACATGGTCCCACTGATCTCTACTATAATAGCTGGATTGCTCATTGCCTGGTTTTAGTAAGGCCACCAACACCATGTTGAAAACTATTGCAAGAATCTGTATTTATATTATATTTATTCAACAGTGTTAACGGCTAACTCCCTTCAATACCAAAATATAGTGGGTATAGTGCGCTAGCTGAGACAATTCTCTTTAAAAAGTGTGACTATTTTTACATTTTGATGTCGTCATCATGGTCAAAATAAATGGCTTTTCTGACCCCCACCCCCTCATCTTTCTTTTCTCAAGACTTTGATGATCCCATATCATCATAACCAATTAACATTTCTAATCACATTTAATGGGCATAAAACTTCAGGTCAAGAGGTACATGTCATGTACCTTAATTTTCCATGTGTGCATCATAATGTGCGCGTACGCATGCATTAAAATTTTTAAAAGCTCAGTATCATGCCTATTTTAAATCAGTTATATCTCCTTAGGATGAAAGGTGACCCCCCAATTTTTATTACATATATGAGATGTAGATATGATTTTCTGATCGGACATTGTGACGTTATCATATTGCCTTCTGAATACAAAACAAGAGCGACCGCTCACATGGTCCCACTGATCTCTACTATAATAGCTGGATTGCTCATTGGCTGGTTTTAGTAAGGCCACCAACACCATGTTGAAAACTATTGCAAGAATCTGTATTTATATTATATTTATTCAACAGTGTTAACGGCTAACTCCCTTCAATACCAAAATATAGTGGGTATAGTGCGCTAGGTCAGTAGCTGCACTGTTTGCATGTTGCTCTTAAGATTGTGTCTAAAATAGTAACTTATTGGAAATAAAGTGCTTAGTAAAGAACACACCTTTTCACCAAATCAATATGAGCTCCAGTTTGATGCTCCTCTTGGTATTTTTGGCCATCAATCTGCGTGAAAATTCTTATTTTTGTGAAGGCCTTATTACTTATTCCTCAGAGGATTTGATTCGACTACGATCAAGCGGCTGTTCTGCTATCGAAAAAGGTATTGTAGACTATTATTCCAGCATAGAAATATGGAATAAAACACGCAGGGGTTGTAGGGCAGGTAGGCGGTTTCATAATAAAACTGACTATCTGGAATTACCTGCCCATGTAAACAATACAAACGTAGACAAAGATCAAATCCACCTATCCATTTGTTTGATAAATGCTCGATCAGTCGGAAACAAAGCAAGCAGCATTGCAGATTTTATTGAGGAACACAAGTACGACGTGATCGTCTTAACTCAAACGTGGCTCCATAAAAATGATCAAGCAATTGAGACTGCGTTGACACCTAAAGGATATACTTTCATCCATAAGTCGAGGAAACAGGGTACTGTAGGCGAGGGGGTGGGGTAGGTGTGCTTTTCAAGTCTAACCTTGGCTTTGAATTTGTCGACTGGCAGCTTCGCTCTTATGAATGCTGTGAGGTACTGTCAAAATCACTCAATCTGCGGATTGTTTCTGTATACCGTTCTCCTTCAGCTGATGCTGATAATTTTTTAGAAGAATTCTCATCTTCATTGGATGATAACTTGCTATCGACACGTGCAACAGTCTATCTTGGAGACTTTAATGTTCATCTATTGGACTCAGACAATACACTCGCACGTCAACTAAAGACATCTTCTCAATGACTATAATCTTATTCAACATATGGACAGACCTACCCACAATAAGGGCAATTTATTGGATTTAATTATCACTAAGGATTCTACACCTATTTACAATATTAATGACCATGGTTTTATCTTTAGTGATCACTCAGTTATTGATTTCCAAATTTGTGTTAATAATTCTAAGAGAAAAAATGATAATAAGGCAACTACTAATTTTATCAAGAGCAGAAAGATTAAGTAAATTGATATTAATGAATTACAACGTTATCTTGATATTACTTTATCCTCAATTGAGGAAGATATTGGGCCACCAGATACTGTACATGATTATTATTATTATGTAATATATTGCAATTGGCTTTGGATGAGTTTGCACCAATTAGGGAAATTGGAATACGGGATAAAAAGAACAATAAACCTTGGTATAACTGTTCACTTAGATTAATAAAACGTACTGTTCGTAAATTTGAACGACGATGGTATTCAAGTAGATGTGTTAATGACAAACGTGAATATATTAAAAATTTAAAACTATTTAACAGAAAACTAAGGCAGGCTAAGGCCATCTACCTTACTAAATACTAACAGAATCGAAGAATGCTCAAATGACAAAAAGAAACTGTTTAATGTTGTAAAAAATCTTTTAAAAGGTACACCTGTTTCTTTCCCTCCTCATAATGATATGTCTCAGCTGACTGAACTTTTTTTGTGAAAAGATTACAAAGATTCGTAACCAACTCACTACAACACCTTGTGCTCTGACCACCTTGGTAACCACAGATCCGCCCTTGAAGAACACTCATTCTTTCTCCTCCTTTGATACTGTTGATTGCACTTTTGTTGAGAAATGCATCTATTCATTATCCTCTGCATCTTGTTCATTAGATTTTATACCCACCCATCTCCTTAAATTGTGCTGTTCTTCCATTATCAAGCCCCTTACTCTCTTAGTTAATAAATCCCTCATGTCTGGAACTGTTCCATCGATATTTAAAACTGCTATTGTGAAACCCATTTTGAAGAAGCTTTCTCTCAACTTCGGCTTGCTCCAAAATTTTAGACCTATTTCAAACCTTCCTTTTCTTGCTAAGCTTATCGAAAAAGTCGTATTTAACCAACTATAAAAAAAAGCAAAGGACATACCTCGTGCTCAAACACTGACGTACAAACCACGTCAACGATCGACCAAATTGCCACTGGTCACTACCTATCACCCTAGGTTACCACCATTAAGGGCTATAATTCAGAAGCATATGCCCATTCTAC
>NW_022691994.1:106579-110205 GCF_011630105.1 Anneissia japonica
TTTAATAAGTGAGCACTTTTGCTTTAAAATCACATATCACTCTTATGGTATCTGGTACAAATTGGGTACATCATATATTTTCTAATTATAGTGCATTCCAAAGACAAATTGTTATTTGCAAAGAATATCGAATAAATTTCAGTCTCTTAAATATACAATATACAAAAATTTAATAGAACACAAAAAAATGTAACATCACACTTACTTCCGCCTGAATATCCTTGTTGGCTCCTGATTGAATAAGAAGTTTACAAGCATCTGTATGACCATTTTGAGCACTTATGTACAATGCCGTTGCCCCATCCTACATGTTACAGAAATATAAAAATATGCAGTAATAAAGTGAGCAACTTTCCTCATATCACGGTACAGATGGGATACATAATTTATTTCCTAATTATCATTCATTCCAAAGACAAACTGTCCATTTGCAAGAATATCGAATAAATTTCAGTCTCTTAAAAATATAATATGCGCAATCTAGGAAGCCAAGTAGAAATTGGAGAAAGTTAACTTGTTCTCCAGTGTTTTAGTGTATAGTAGACGTGTTCATCAGATTTTTTTATTTCATTTTGTCTTTTTGCTTTACTACTTTTCTTATGACCAAAGAAGTACTTATTATTTCTTTCTCCTTGTTCAATCCATTTCACTATGGATCATATTGAGTTCCTTGAGATTCTAAATAATAAATATTTTTGGTGATCCGCTTCATGAAAATTTGGCAAAATCATGCATATTTTCAATCAGTTATAGCTCCTTAGGATGAAAGATGACCCCCAATTTTTATTACTTATTCTTAAAGCACATGATTTGTAGATATTATTTAATAGATCATAATGGCTGATCGGACATTTTGATGTCATCACATTGCCATCTGAAATAAAAAAACTTATTTTTTATCTATGACGTCATTTGTTAAAATACTCATTTGAGCGTATCTCACTTATCTTTAATCGATCGTCTCATAACTTTGAGTATGTTATAGCTGAGACAATTCTCTTTAAAAAGTGTGACTATTTTTACATTTTGATGTCGTCATCATGGTCAAAATAAATGTCTTTTCTGACCCCCACCCCCTCATCTTTCTTTTCTCAAGACTTTGATGATCCCATATCATCATAACCAATTAACATTTCTAATCACATTTAATGGGCATAAAACTTCAGGTCAAGAGGTACATGTCATGTACCTTAATTTTCCATGTGTGCATCATAATGTGCGCGTATGCGTGCATTAAAATTTTTAAAAGCTCAATATCATGCCTATTTTAAATCAGTTATATCTCCTTAGGATGAAAGGTGACCCCCAATTTTTATTACATATATGAGATGTAGATATGATTTTCTGATCGGACATTGTGACGTTATCATATTGCCTTCTGAATACAAAACAAGAGCGACCGCTCACATGGTCCCACTGATCTCTACTATAATAGCTGGATTGCTCATTGGCTGGTTTTAGTGAGGCCACCAACACCATGTTGAAAACTATTGCAAGAATCTTTATTTTTAACTATAATTTTAAACTAGATATCAATGGAAAATTTTCTAAACTGGTACGTCACTTAGGCCCTCCAACATGGCGTCGGCGGCTTCACTTTTTCTTCGGTACAGGCGCAAGTTACTATATTTGGTTGTTTGGAAGAGCTAATAAGATAGAAATTTTTAAATAAATAGAATGATTATTTGTACAAAAAATAATCATTATTTTGAATTAAAAATTAAGATACATAAAATTGATAAAAAATAACTTAAAATTGAAAAAAAAAATATTGAATATCTATACGCGATTTGAACCCACAACCTTATGTTCTTTAGAACACATGCTTATCCGACCACGCAATTCATGCGACATGCGTTTTTAGTGGTAATAGCAATAATGTGCAGTCCTTGCTGAAACCCCTGTTTTGTTTTGTAGGTGTAGGGGAATGTGTCATTTTTTTTTCACTTTGATGACATCATCATGGTTATCCCCAACCTCTTCCTTTTTATAATTCTTTGACGACCCGGGAGAGGGCGCAGACTTGATATTGAACTGAACAGTTTGACAATCCTAGCTACGGCATTTTTCCATAAATCATAATTTTAAGTGCCGGGAGATATCTCTTGCCTGACAAGCTGATCACCTAACTCGTCCTCAGTGACGAGTTCAAATCTAGTTTTTTTTAATTCATCATGGTTTTGATTTGACTGTTTTATTGTTTTTGCCTAGCTTTCCTTTTTGTATTTCTTTATTAATTTTATATAATTAATTTATGGAATATTCTATAACTCGCACCTCATTTAATTCAAATTTAAATCTTTTTATTTAATGTGTCTTTTTCTATGTTTGAAATATTAATAATTTATTTTATTTCACAATACAATAGGCATCGTTATTTAAAAAGTTAGAATTGAACTTCCACAGGCCAGGGCCTCATTTCGGTATCCTAAATTTTTGTTGTAGGTGTCAAAAAATAATTTCTGGATTTAATAAAATATGATGTATCATTAACAAAAACACATGGAAAGCAGGTTAATTGGATTGGATTTATTCGGTGTAAACACCAAGGAAAACTTATTTCCAGTGGGGTCCTTCTGGTGGTGATTGGGCAGTACAAAGGGAGACAATCCCCTACTTTTTTCTGAAGAGTGTACTGTGTTCTTTAATGAGCACATGGGCCATAATGCACACTGGACCAACAGCTTAAATGTCTCATCTGAAAGACGGTGCACTATTGTAACTTGTATTTCAGCCCTCTAGCTGAAACACAAAAAGAGGCAGCGAACTTTGAACTTTTTGTTCCAGAGAGCTGTATAAGCTTTTATGGTTACGAGTTGAGTGTTGCTTACACTTAAAAGCAAAGAAATGTTTTGGGTTGATAAATTCCTAAATTTGGAATGGTTTTCTCTTCCAACTGCTTTATTTTAACTTTTAAAGTTTATAAGAATATTGGTACCGAAATCGTTCAGCTTCACTACTCTATGAATTATGAATGAAGGCTTGCCATGTCTTTTTTTTTTTTTGCATATTTTTCAGTTCATTAACCTGAAATGATAAAGTATAAAATGCAAAATTAATTATTGATGGTGTAAAATTAGTGAAATATGAAAATGACTATAGATTTTTTTTAATGAAGATTTACATACCTTAAGGGCACCCTTGCAGTATTATTGGTTTACAATTTTGCTGCCTGTTTCATAATGCAAATTAATTTAATATATATTATATATATTCTAATGTTTAAATATGTTAAGTTATTGTAATATATATATTTTTTTTATATATTTATATTGTTGCGATATATTTCTTATTTCTTTATATGTATGTATATAAGTATTTGTCTATATTTTATTTATATTATTTATTAACATTAATTTGTATAGAATGCTTTAATATTATTTAATATGGTTAACGGCATAAATATTACATATATAAAAATTTAATAATTTATTCATATATATTTTGTTATATACTTATATTATTGCCATATATTTATTATATATTTATATTTATTATTACCAATATTAACAATAATAATAACATGTATAAAGACTCACAAAAAATGCATATTTATTACACTAGACCTCATCAAAGGTAACTATCACAAGTCCAGCTGCAGGCCAATTCAAGAGTCCCCACTTGCT
>NW_022691994.1:111402-115593 GCF_011630105.1 Anneissia japonica
ATATAGATAAACATAGGTTTTATTAGGCGGCCATTTTGAAATCCAAGATGGCCGCCATAATGACCTCGGATGAGGTGGTTCCTACCAAAAATTGAATGCTATGACCATAAGGAGCATGTAAAAAAAAATTGGTGCTTTTGTCCGGAACGTCCACATCCATCTGCTAAGCTGCCGGACTATTAAACCTTGTCGCAATGGATTGATTTTGACAAAGATAAAGGCTAGCTTTGCACTTAAATTTAAATGCACAGTAGATATTTCCTGAGCAACTACAGGTAGTAGGCCATGGATCACGCTAATTGTCGACACATTCTGCTGCACATTGTACTTACCTATTATTGTTATTTTTCTTGAGCAACATTCCCTTAGGTAAACTTTTCATGTGGTTAAGATAATAATATGGCTAGGAGAAGAGAGTTTGCATTCGATTCTGATTAGTCAAACAGTATTGTACTAAGTTATTGTTGGAAGTGGAAGAAGGTTAAAAAGGCTTGCTCGTGCTACATACAGTAATACTGTAGACCTTTCTCTTGATATACTGTATATGTTTTAGCAGTGTTCATTGTGCATAAAGTTCTTGTTTTATCATTATGCCTCTGTAACTTCCTTCAGTTTCACAATTATTTTGTGAAGCAGATATGTCAGAAGTGTATGTACTATGTAAAAATTTGGTACAGACATATACAACAGATCGTATTTCAACTTATAAAGTTGATAGAATAGATATATAGAATGCGCCATCCTGCATATTCATTCCAGACGTAGCATAATTAATCAACATATTATAGTAATTATATCTACAATAAATTAACTCCTTTAAAAATATAATATCATAAATACCATGTACAGAACCTAATTCAATTTACACATTTCAATTAAAATTTACAAATTAAGTTCTTTATAAATTTAGATCAGGATAAAAAAATTTGGTACAGACATATACAACAGATCGTATTTCAACTTATAAAGTTGATAGAATAGATATATAGAATGCGCCATCCTGCATATTCATTCCAGACGTAGCATAATTAATCAACATATTATAATAATTATCTCTACAATAAATTAACTCCTTTAAAAATGTAATATTATAAATACCATGTACCTAATTCAATTTACACATTTCAATTAAAATTTACAAATTAAGTCCTATATAAATTTAAATTAGGATGAAAAAATTTGGTACAGACATATACAACAAATTGTATTTCAACTTATAAAGTTGATAGAATAGATATATAGAACGCGCCATCCTGCATATTCATTCCAGACGTAGCATAATTAATCAACATATTATAGTAATTATCTCTACAATAAATTAACTCATTTAAAAATATAATATCATAAATACCATGTACCTAATTCAATTTACACATTTCAATTAAAATTTAAAAATTAAGTTCTTTATAAATTTAAATCAGGATGAAAAGATTGGAAGTAATACAAGAATGAATACATTGATAATAATAATAATAATAATAATAATAATAATAACAATAATAATAACAATAATAATAATATAATAATAATAATAATAATAGTTATGTTACGTAAATTTGTATGTTTTTAAAACCTTGTTCTGCTCTTATGCCGTAGTCATCTATTATGTACTTTGTATACTTTTTTTGTTAATGTATATGTCGGTTTTTAAATAAAGTGGAAGAAAAAACAAAATTGTATGTTTTATTATTTGTACTTGTATCTTATTATGTGTTTCAGCTAGGCCCATTGCCTTAACTGGTTCCACCACTGTTATTCTATCCTATGTAGAGTAATAAAAATATAAATACATTCAATCTGGACATAGGATAAACATTCAACATATAGAAACTTACATTCAAATAAATGCTGAAGGTAATAAAATAACAATTATTATTAATAAAAATAAAAATAACAATTATTATTTTTATCATTATTAAATAATCACTACTAAACATCAATATCCATATACACACATACAGATAATTGAATGTAGCTATACTACTGAACAAATATCAATTTTGTCTATTAATCTATACACACTGTATACAAATAATTTACAAATTAAATTAAATTATGTTTGTCGCAAGTATAAATACATTCAATGCGGACACATAGAATTATTAATTAACATAGAATTAAATAAAAATAACTACCATATAATAACAATTTAAAAAATGTTTTACTAAATTCATAACTAATTGAGCATTTTTGCTTTATAATCACTGTTATGTTATGGTACATATAGGGTATATATATTAATATATTTTATGTTAAGATATAACTATCATAGATATAATTATGGAATGTGCCACCTGCTTATTCATTGCAGATGTAGCATAAATATACAACATATTATAGTAATTATCAATACAATAAGTATTTCAAAAATATAATTATTTATTACTACATTACTAATTCTATTTACACATTTAAATTAAAATTTACAAGTTTAATTATTGTTATTATATATTAAAACAGAATGAAAGGATTGAAATTACTAAAATAATAAAACATTAATAACAAGATAATCTGAGCTTACAAACTCTCACCCCGTATCTTTGTATATAGTCGATGCGCTCGATCCGCTGGTTGTTGTATTATAGACGTGTATTATTGCCAGTTATACATATCAGGTGAAATGTAGCCGTGGGCAGTAAAGGTGCAAATCTTAATATACAGTAAGTGTAAAGTTACTGTAATCGAATGTATGGGGCCCAAATCTCCCTCTTTGTTTTTTTATTATTATTATTATTATTTGTTATTTTTATTAGTTGTTCATCTATAGAATACTTTTTTCATATTTTATTAATTATTTTCCACAATTATTATTTTTTATTGGGACAGATGGGAAGTAGTACAAGTATTTAAAAAAAATTCAATCAGGACGTAGGACTAAAAACCTCGAATTGAAATCCAATGGACATAATATCGAGAAGAAGCCCAATTCGAATTGAAGCCCACCTCTTCTTTTTTCTTTTTTTTATATGTTTGATAAGTGAGCACTTTTGCTTTATAATCATATCATTTATCACATATCATTTAAACATATCACTGTTATGGTATCTGGTACAGATTGGGTACATCATATATTTTCTAATTATAGTGCATTCCAAAGACAAATTGTTTATTTGCAAAAATATCAAATATATTTCAGTCTCTTAAATATATGATATACAAAAATTTAATAGACAACAAAAAAAATGAAACATCACACTTACTTTCCTTTGAATATCCTTGTTGGCTCCTGATTGAATAAGAACTTCACACACATCTGTATGACCATTTTGAACACTTACAAACAATGCCGTTGCCCCATTCTACATTTTACAGAAATATAAAAATATTTAGTAAGTGGGCACTTTTCCTCTTATCACTCTTATGGTCTTATGGGGTACATAATATATTTCCTAGTTATCATCCATTTCAAAGACCAATTGCCCATTTGCAACCATATTGAATAAATTTCAGTCTCTTCAATATATCAATATATAATATAAGGAATCTAGAAAGTCGAGTAGAAATGCGAGTAAATTAACTTGTTCTCCAGTGTTTCACCTATCATAGCAGACGTGTACGATTCATCAGACTTTTATAATTCATTTTATCTTTTTGCTTTGCTACTTTTCTCATGACCAAAGAAGTACTTATTATTTCTTTCTCCTTGTTCAATCCATTTCACTATGGATCATATTGAGCTCCTTGAGCCTCTAAATAATAAATATTTTTGGTGATCCACTTCACGAAAATTTGCCAAAATCATGCCTATTTTCAATCAGTTATAGCTTCTTAGGATGAAAGATAACCCCCCCCCCCACCATTTTTATTACTTATTATTCTTAAAGCACATGATTTGTAGATATGATTTTATAGATCATAATGGCTGATTGGACATTGTGACGTCATCACATTGCCATATGAAATAAAAAATCTTAATTTTTATCTATGACGTCATTTTCCCCGTTTGAATAAGCGCCCCTCTCGAATAAGTGCCCTTCCTAATGTGAAAATTTCCTTAAGCTCTCCGTTTGAATAACCTCCCCGTTTGAATAACCTCCCCCTTCTACTTTTCCACTGAACCACCATTCGTAATATGCGGTTTCCTGATGTCCTTATATAATTGTTTTTCATTCAAAATATGCCTCCTGAATTTAATAAGTTCTCATAAGAACCCCTTGATTTTCATCTATTTCCATAAGCGCCCCCTCAATG
>NW_022691994.1:116058-120952 GCF_011630105.1 Anneissia japonica
ATTTGTAGATATGATTTTATAGATCATAATGGCTGATTGGACATTGTGACGTCATCACATTGCCATATAAAATAAAAAAACTTAATTTTTATCTTTGACGTCATTTGCCCCGTTTGAATAAGCGCCCCTCTCAAATAAGCGCCCTTCCTAATGTGAAAATTTCCTTAAGCTCCCCGTTTGAATAACCTCTCCCTTCTACTTTTCCGCCGAACCACCATTCATAATGTACGGTTTCCTGATGTCCTTATATAATTGTTTTTCATTCAAAATGTGCCTCTTGAATTTAATAAGTTCTCATAAGAAGCCCTCGATTTTCATCTATTTCCATAAGCGCCCCCCTCAATTTCCACTCTGTTTTGAACGCCCCGTTCGAATAAGCGCCCCGTTCGAATAAGCGGCCCACAAAAAGTGCAAAAAATATTTTAAGGGCCCAGACGCTTATTCGCGTGAGTACAGTTCTCATTTGAGAGTATTTCCCTTATCTTTAATCGATCGTCTCATAACTTTGAGTATGTTATAGCTGAGAAAATTCTCCTTAAAAAAGCGACTTTTTTACATTTTGATGACATCATCATGGTCAAAATAAATGCTTTTTCTGACCACCACCCCCCCCCCCAACTTTCTTTTCTCAAGACTTTGAAGACCCCATATCATCATATCCAATTAACATTTCTAATCATATTTAATGGGCATAAAACTTCAGGTCAAGGATGAATGTCATGTACCTTAATTTTCCGTATGTGCATCATAACATGCACGTACTGTACATGTGCATTAACATTTTTAAATGCTCAAAATCATGCCTATTTTAAATCAGTAATATCGCCCTAGGATGAAAGGTGACCCCCCAATTTTTATTACATACATGAGTCGTAGATATGATTTTATAGCTCATTATGGCTGATCGGACATTGTGACGCTATCATATTGCCATCTGAATACAAAACAAGAGCGACCGCTCACATGGTCCCACTGATCTCTACTATAGCTGGATTGCTCGTTGACTGGTTTTAGTGTGCCTACCACTTTGGGAGACCTAAGTGACGTATCAGCTTAGAAAAGTTTCTTTCAGCATTTTTAAAAATTATTGTTAAAAATAATGATTCTTGCAAAACTTTTTAATAATAAATTTTTCAAATCATCTATCTACTTGATGTAACTTTTTATGTAGTTTAAAGAAAGCACAAGCAAAGTTATTTGCATTGTTAGGGAATGACGTCACTATAACAACACGACTTACACTGTGCTTTTGAAAACTGCATAAACAGTCGTGTCTAATGGTTAGATGGTTTGAAAAAAAAATCCTAAGATAAATTTAAATTCATTATTGAAAAGTATTGCAAGAATCTTTATTTTTAACTACAATTTTAAACAAATGTCAAAAGAAACTTGTCTAAACTGGTACCGTACATCACTTAGGCCCTCCAACATGGCGTCGGTGGCTTCACTTTATTGTGTACCAGGATTGGCCGATGAGCAATCCAGCTATTATAGAAGAGATCAGTGCATGGTCCGCGCGTTCCTCCATGCTTAAATACTGTACAGGCGCAAGTTATTATATTTGGTTTTTTGGAAGAGCTAATAAGATAGGAATTTTTAAATAAATAGAACGTTTATTTGTACAAAAATAAGAACATTATTTTGAATTAAAAATTAAGATACATAAAATTTATAAAAAATAACTTCTTAAAATGGGAAAAAAAATATTGAATATCTATACGCGATTCGAACCCACGACCTTATGTTTTTTAGAACGCATGTTTAACCGCCCCATTCATTCATGTGACATGTGTTATTAGTGGTCATAGCAATAATGTCCAGTCCTTGCTGAAATTCCTGTTTTGTTTTGTAGGTGTAGGGGAACGTGTCATTTATTTTTCACTTTGATGACATCATCATGGTATAAAAATGTATGTTTTTTTTTTTTTACCTCTCCCCCACCTCTTTCTTTCTTTCGTTAATTCTTTGACGACCCGAGAGAGGGCGCAGACTTGATATTGAACTGCATAGTTTGACAATCCTAGCTACGGTATCTTTCCATAAATCATAATTTTAAGCACCGGGAGATATCTTGCCTGACAAGCTGATCACCTAACTCGTCCTCATTGACGATTTCAAATCTAGTTTTAATCCTTTTTGTTTTATTTATTTAATTATTTTTTTAATTCATCATTTACTGTACATCATGGTTTTGAATTGGTTTTTCATTTGACTGTTTTATTGTTTTTACCTAGCTTTCTTTTTTGTATTTCTTTGTTAATTTTCTATAATTAGATTTATATAATTGGAATATTCTATAACTCGCACTTTAATTAATTCCCATTTAAATTTTTTATTTAATGTGTCTTCTTCTATGTTTGAAATATTAATAATTTATTTTATTTCACATACAAGAGGCATCGTCACTTAAAAAGTTAGAATTAAACTTCCACAGGCCAGGGCCTCGTTTCGGTAAAGTCAATTTTCATTGAAATGGCGTGATGATCTATTAGAATCGATAGACGTATTTGATATGATTTTATACAATTTATGCTGTTCACAGAGACAAACAGTTTCTAAATTTGATTTACTTATCTTTTACATTTTTGGGTTTTCCTTACGCCATATATCGGTTAGATCTATGATATTAATGATGAAATGTGTTAGTTTGTGATCTTTTTGTCCATTCTATCAACACTATATTTTTTTACCATGATTCTTATCCAACAATTCATATCCCAACCTAGTATACATTTTTTTTCATTTTCAACATCAGTGAATAATTTTTGTCATAGATCTCAAAAAAAATTTCTGAATTTAATACAATATGTTGCATCATGAACAAAAACATATGGCAAGCTAGTTAATTAGCCAACAGATATATGGAATAATGTTAATAAAAATACCATGGTTTTTACATATCAAATCACATTAGGCCGAGCAGCCCTCCTTAAACTAACGTTAGAATACCGCACTTGCGGCGGTAAAGAACAATTAAAACCTCATAAAAAAGGCAACTAATCCGTTTACCCATAATTGAATCCAAGGACACCAGTGTTAAACACTCAGTACTTATCCTTGATAATGTGTTAATCCAATTAATATAGTGAGATAACGTAACGTTAGTTTATTGAGGGCGGGTTGACCTAATGCAAATAGAATATAGATACTAATAGATCAATCAGCAAGATATATAAGACTTACTTTAAGAAATGTATTAGAGCAGAAACAAAATGGTCACAAACATCACACTTACTACATTTTGAATATCCTTGTTTGCTCCTGATTCAATTAGAATTTTGCAAACATCAGTATGACCATCGAATGCACTTCTGTACAATGCCGTTGACCCATACTACAAATTATAGCAATATACATAAAAATGGAGAAAAGTGAGCACGTTTTCTTTATAATCTCTTAGCAACTCTTATGGTATCTAATACAGATGGAAGTAATACAAATACATTCAATGCGGACTTGCGTAGGATATAATTAACGTCATATTTCAAAAAATATAAAATAGCACTCCCAACACAAGGTATATAATATGACATCTCTATACCCATACTTGGGAATATCACACACATTTTTCACATATAAAATTTGATAGTGTGGACTGAATTTTAAACAAATGTGAATATTCAATGATTTGTATTATTATAAGTCTTTGCCAAAATGTGTATCAACAATGTGATGGATATTTATAGTAATGTAAGCGAACATACAAGTTGTGTTGCCCTCCCGAACGACCAAAAAATTTCCCAACAAATCGGGTCGGCATTTTTTATTTATTCATTTATTTATTTTAATTTTGTTTAAATAAAGATGTCAAAAAGGTGAAGGTCTTTATTCCTTTCACTGACATATTCCTTGCTGAATCAAGTACAAATTTGAGAAATACACTTCCGAAATTATTAAACATTTAGGCCCTGAACATAATATCTAAAAACAGAAATATTTTTATCAAAATCTGGCCATAGCTGCATGCGCAAAATCGGTAAAGGTATGATTTTGAAAACCGAGAGACCCGACGACGACAATGTATGCACGAAACATCAGATCTCTCGCCGCGCTGAGCTGTCAAGCCAGACCAGAGTTCTAGGCCTAGGCCCTAGCCCGTTCTTTACTACTTACTGAACTGTACAAATTAGCAAGTGGTTGCTTGAATCAAAAATCGTATTCATTACCTTACGGTATACTGTATTGCCATTGGACAAATAAAAACAGGCTTTGGTCTAGCCATCACTTTAAAGCCGGTACAGAAACATTTTAGGCTCCGTTACGGTTTATGCCAAACATACAAAATATTTTTTCTATTTTTTAATTACCTGTATTTAAGTTTATTTCGATTGTATTACACAGAGGGCGCTTGTTTGAAAATTTTCCATAGCCATAGTATGGTTTTGCTCGACCTGCCCGTGCATGATCGTGTGGATCGGGGATACACAAATTATTTTACGTTTCGAAACCAAATAAATCTTTCTTTAAACTGATATATTTTTGATAAATTTATTTCAATGTACACTTGGTTATTATTTATTCCGTCATTATATTTTTTTGTTTGACAAGCTTGCCATCGTTCTATTGTGGTGCCTACGAGGCCAGGCTTGGTGTCTTCATAAATAGGGACCCCGCCAGTTTGACGTCTTTCCTATCACAGGCAGGAATATTACTAAAAAATACCCAAAAATAAATAAATAAATAAAATAAAATAAAAAATCGGAATTTATGGTAATGGTGGGATATTTGTAGTGCGCCTTCCACAATAAAATCGTCTCAAGGCGCCGAAAAAAGGTAGGACCAAGAATTTAAAAGAAATTAAATTATATTATATCTTATATTAAAGAGCCTATATTAATCAGAATATTTTTTATTTTATTTATTATAAGTTAAATAAATATAAATAAATGAATAA
>NW_022691994.1:122358-125685 GCF_011630105.1 Anneissia japonica
ACATTAAACGTCAATACCGTTCGATATGTATAAGAGCTAACTCCCTCAGTAGGAAATTTGGTAAATGCTCTACGACGACTAAATGTTATTTGTTTAAATGCTTCTTTGTTAGTATGCATTATTCTACTCTTTGGTGTAGATATAACAAAGGTACTATAAGATTGTTAAATGTCTACTATAATAATGCCCTACGTTTATTACTGCGACAACCGAGGCACTGTAGTGCGAGTTTTATGTTTGTATCCAATGGTGTACCGTCCTTTGACGAATATCTTAGAAACTTTGGCCATTAAGCATTATGCTCTTTCCGATTCTAAAATGTATATCAGTGGACAGTGGCGTAGAAAAATATTTTTCATTGGGGGGTGGGGGTGATTGGCGTGTTAGCCAGTGTCGTAACAGGCGCGGTGGGGTGGGGGCAGGGGGAAAAAACTGCCCCTCCCCTGACGGTTTTTACCGGGTTGACCAAGCCGTCATACCGGGCTTGGTAATAAGAGAAATTTCAAACAAATAACAGTTGATTTTCGTGTAATTTTGGAAATTTAAATGAATATTATGTACCCAATGTTGTCTTCGAATCCGATTAAAATCTGGCCGAATTTTGGCCGATATCGAAAAAAAGTTTGGCCGAATTTGGTCGTGATATGGCGTGTGTTTGGCAGTGAAGCCTGTGGAATATCTGGCAACCCTGGTTTGCACATCTCAACAAGTTAAAAAAAAGTACTATTTTTGAGGAGAATAGTACTTTCTATTGCCCCGCTTCTTAAACAATAATAACTAGAATCTATGCATGAGGTATTAGGCCTATAATATTTTGTATTTTCAGACTAACAGTAAATGTATTAAACTCAAGAATCCATACTATCATTCACTTGTTTTATTATTTCATTGATTCAAATACAAGGCCCACACAAAAACTGAACCCGTAAAACACGAATCCGTATAAGCTTGAATAGGCCTATCATGCTAGACGGTAGGTGATGCGACAGCGTTATGCTGTCGTTTCGGTTTTAAACATAGATTTAAAAATGGACTTTGTTGTATTGTTGTGTATTTTCTTTTTTTTATGCACTAACACATTATTGGTAAGAAAAAAAGGAAAAACAAAAATTTCCTACCGACCTACACGTTTTTTTTTTATATGTTTTATTTATTTATTTAAATTTTAAATATTAGGTTATTTATAACAAAATAAATCAATTCTACATTTTTAATAATCTTTTTTATCATTGTTAATTTAATTACAATTTTATTAACTGTAACAGACGTGACATGGGTGTAACAGACGTGATAGTTACACTGCTACATGGTTAAAAGTTCCCCCCAAAAAATTACAAAATATAATAACAAGAATCTCAGAACAATCTATTGTGGTTAAAACGAACACACAGTCAAAATTATACCAAAGTCTTTATTCGTTCCCAAAATGGGGACGCCAACAAAAGTGGGCGTGTCTATAGTATACAAACATAAATTTGAGTATGTACTAATTTTAGAAGCTTATAACTTTAGAATGATGAATGATCAAGATCATTATAAGTATTTAAAACTTTAGAATAATCTTATGGCGCTTGGAAAAATGACCAATGTTAATGACTTCAATGTTCTAAATAATTTTTATGGCTTAATTATGTTAAAGTAAGGTTATCTTGATAAAAATTAAAGCCATTGTTTACAACATAAGAGAAACTGGACTGAACCATGATTTTATTATATATGAATTACAAAAAATGCTCATTTGGTAGTGCTGATAGTAAAATATGTGTTTAATGATGTCACGTCTGTGACAACATTATTATGTCACGTCTGTGAAAAAATGTGACGTATGTTATTACACAAAATATGATGTAATATCTGGATGATTTTTTAAAAATTACATTTGATTAAGTTTGGAAAGTAATTGTTTTCTGTGAAGTTTTACTATACGGTTTTTAAATTGATTATATGCTAATTTATATTACTGTGTAGAAAATAATAATTTGGCACAAATTATTGATATCGATCATTAAAATGTAATATTTCAACATTTCTTTGTTGAATATATTTAACAAAATTTGTTTTCAACATTAAAACCATTCTGAACGCACTATCAAACATGTTATGCTATATAAGCCGTGCCAGGAGACAAGATAATAGTCATTTGAGTTAAAAGTCACCAACTGAATAGTTGGAGCCTACAATACTTAGGCCTATAACTGTTTGCGGTTTTTCAGGTTATAACCTTTATTATTTCATACCAGTTGAGATACTCGAGGTCTTCAATTAATGGTTAGTTGTATAGTTCACCTTCTCCAACACAGTTAGAAACACCTACAATTTAGCATCACATTAAACGTCACAAAAATGGGCAATGTACCGTAATTGTTGTTCCTACTATTGTTGCATAGTATTACACTGACTTACCTCATATTTTATATTTAGAGATTTGGCAAGCTGACGTACTGTTGACCAGTTTTTAGAAGCGATGGCTTCATGAAGCGTTTTGCTATTTAGATTTTTAAAAAAAAGAATAATTTTAATTTTTACATACTAATTGTATACACTGAAACATATGTAATAGGGAGTCTTCACAAGCTTACGAAAAAGATAACGAATATAGATACGTCATCACATTTTTAGAAAACCCTTCCCTTACTGTAGCATATCTGTCACAACGTAGGCAATGCATGCCTTTTACATGAATCAAGGATCATATTCTGCTCGTGCAGCATGTCGTCCCTTAAATAACGTCGTGGCGAATGTGGAAAAATCGGGTTTTTTTTTTTTTTTTGTTTTTTTTTTTAATTTGTGAATCATTTAAGTTGTCTTACTGTCTAGAATATCTGGAAAATTGAGTCAATTAGATAAGTAATTAAGGAAGAATATTAATTAAAATATTATATTAATAAATATCAATCGGTTTGTTTAATACAAACGGGCGAATGTAACATTTCACGTACTACGCATATCTCGCGTAGGGTTTTCTCCTTAAACAGCTATGCGTGCGCGCAAAGATACTAGAAATATAAGATAGAGTTCTCCCATAGAGGTATAATAAGAATACTAGAGCGCTAACCGCAATGTATTCGATGTTCGAATTACGCAGAACTGTGTGGTGTACCATCCAAGATGGCTGCCACAGATTTAGCCAATGAAAATTCGCCATAGAGCTATTAAACAACTAGAGTGCTGACAAGATGGCGGAGCAATGCAGAGTTATGTATGTGTACCATCCAAAATGGCCGTCGTAGTAAAGCGCCACCTTCCATATATATATATATATATACATATATTTCCACATATATATATATGTATATATATACATATATATATGTATATATATGTATA
>NW_022691995.1:0-853 GCF_011630105.1 Anneissia japonica
TTGAATCCCAACACGATGGCGTGTATTTCAATACTTGGAGTATGTATTATACTTTCTTATATGAATACACAGGGTACAATATGCTATTCATTATTTAGTAAACCAATTAAATGGCTTTCGAATTAAGCAAGGTGTATACGTTAGATTTTTAAATAACAGACTGGTGGTATATTATTTAGCGTGTTACTAGCTTTTGGTTTATTAATGACAGGAGGACCATGTATGGTATTCCCATCATATGGAAAGATCTACCAGGTGATAAATACGCCATAGAGCATTAGGAATCAGGGGAATCAACTTCGGGTGGGGGGTCAATATTAGAATAAGCTACTGTACGTTTCTACAGGGGTTCAACTCAGGCCCTACAACGGCTCCAGTCAGGGTGGTATGGCACACGCCAAGGAAAATCAGCAATTTTTATTAGATAGACCTACATAATAACTGCTAGATATACTTATTAATTAATTAAACTGATCGATTTTCACTTTTTTCATTAAAAAAAATCCCTACTATGACCAGGGATGGCGCAAGCGGGGGTCCAGGGTCTCCCGTCGGGGAGAGCTGCCACTCCACCCCTCCCCCGTTGAGGAGAAAAAGCACAATTCGTCGGGGAGAAAAAAATATTATATGTATTTTTTACATATTAGTAGATTTTAAAATCGATTAAATAAGCCTTTGCAAACCCCTAAATTGTCGAAATTTTCAGGAGCCTCGCCCCCAGGACCACTTTCGAAACCTATTAATCGAAGCTCAACCACGCCCACTTTGCTTTCGTCGGGAAAATCTGACACCTCGTCGGGGGCACCGCCCCCCCCCCCACTCCCCGTCGGGGACCTCGGGCACCCCCGTCGGG
>NW_022691996.1:0-969 GCF_011630105.1 Anneissia japonica
AATGACCCATCCCACTCTCAAGAACTTATCTCTGCTATTGATATTTCTATTTTATTTAAAGTGTTGATGTTTTCTCTTTGATGTTTATGAATTCTGTATTTTATATATATGCCTAGGGCCTACTTGGAAGAAGCGGTTTGGCGCAGCGGGAACGGTTAGGCCTATGGGTATCTGGTGAGGTTGCCTGCTACTGCACCAATATGGCAGCAACACCTAAGCATGTAGACCCAATGACCAGGGAAAAACTTACTGCGCTTCGTAACTCGAAAGGAAAGCGCTATACAAACAACAAAAGTAACATGTATTTGTACATATTTCGATCTGCGAAATATCGTGCATTTTGATCTGTTTAGTCACGCACGATTTGGTACAGTATTGAAATAAAGAAAGAAGAAAGAATAATATGTCAGTTTGTTACTCACTTGAAGCGAAATTTGTTACTCATAGTAAACAAAAAGTTCAACAACACAGATTCATATAAAACCTATTTTGGACACGGTTATTTCAAACACGATATATGTTGTTATTTTTCTGGTTTTTATTGCTATAATCACTGTTCATCTAGTAGGCATCTTGTACAGAGACAGGTTCCCTTAGCCTACCAGACTCTATTTTTGAGTTTTGAGTGAAATGAAATTATTTTGTCTGTTGTCTTATGTCATATTTTTTAACTTTCATTTTTTGGGTAGATTCTTGGCAAACATGTCTAAACATATCTAAAAAATCAGATTAAGAAAAAAATGGGTGCCAGTTTTTTTATTCACTTCTAGGGCCTCCATTTTGAATTTCAAAATGGCCGCTACCAAAAATTAGTTTTTAACAAAAAAAAATTGCAATTCGATCATCGTTATTTATTTATATATCATACAGTAGTCATTTTATTTTATCTGATATCATGTAATGGGATCAGTGATGCATTGGGAAGAAAATAAGAGCACAAGAAATATTCCCCCCCCCCCTCCCAGAAAT
>NW_022691997.1:0-675 GCF_011630105.1 Anneissia japonica
TATAAATCATCAAAGGTACATACACAGTGTTTCTTTGCTGTGTTAAAGGTAAATATACAGTGTTTAAATAAGGACATGGTGGAACATCGTAGGCTACCCTGTAGCTTTTTAACGAATAGAGTCCTATAAAATTCATTGTGTAATAAAATGCCTCCGACGGAATTCGAACATGCGACTTCTCGCTGAAAAGACGAGCGTCATAACTACTAGACCACGAAGGCTTCATGGTTGAACAGGTCCAAATAACCGTCGGGAACATTGTATTACACAATGCTACGCCTCAAGAGGGCGTTCGGCCAGATAAATCTGGCAATACGGCTGGAAATACTGTCGTATTATTATATGATATTGAAGGGAGTTAGCCGTTAACACTGTTGAATAAATATAATATAAATCATCAAAGGTACATATAAAGTGTTTAAATAAGGACATGATGGAACATCGTAGGCTACAATGTAGCTTTTCAACGAATAGAGTCGCTATAAAAGTCATTGTGTAATAAAATGCCTCCGACGGTATTCGAACCTGCGACCTCTCGCTGACAAGGCGAGCGTCATAACTACTAGACACGAAGGCTTCATGGTTTAACAGGTCCAAATAACCGTCGGGAACATTGAATTACACAATGCTACGCCTGAAGAGGGCGTTCGGCCAGATAAATCTGGAATACGGCTA
>NW_022691998.1:0-1652 GCF_011630105.1 Anneissia japonica
ATTTTATTTACAACATCTAATAATAAAAAATTGCGTTATTCGAAAATAAATATTGTCTCTGCGATCCTGTCATCGCATGCCGTAGCTCGTTATTATGTCCTGCACCATCGTTCGGCCGCTGGCGATCGATTCGTAGACGTCCTTCAGTTCACGAATGCGTATCTTTCGTTCGCTCAAAAACACATCTCGTTGGATACGTTCGTCGATGCTCTTGCAAGCTCGATCGAGGTGAACCAGGACGTCGTGTTCCAAATCTTTCAGTCCCATTTTGTTCAGCGTTTCGTTCAGCCAGCACAGATCGGTCCTTAACCTTTGTATGGATCTTTTCACATCTTCCAGCTGGGAAACGGAAAAGTAATAAAAAAAATTATAAGTTAGTTTCTCTAGGCTATCGTCTCAGGCGCAGAGGGTGACGGGAGATAGATAAAATATGTCTTTACTCACCTCTTTGTGAACGGAAACGATGTCTGCCGGCAGGTTTCTTTTGCATTCGTCCTTCTCCGATCTCGGTGAATTCTCGGATCTTGAGCGACGGTCGGCAACCTTTCGATCGAAGCTTTTGCGGTCGTTCCGACGAATAGTCTGCGACGTTAAGGAATGCTTCTCGGGATAATGCTGCGACTTCGGTTGATCCCGTAACGGTTGTTTCTGCGCCGGTTCGTTCTTCGGCGGTTGTTCCTGCGGCGGTTTGAAAGTTGGCGATCGAACGTGTTATCGTTGTACCAAGAGTACATCTCTATCATCTTCTACGAAACGAATTCGAATGGTTTAATTTCGATCGGTGTAACTTAAATAAGGTGTACTGCGCTGACGTCATGGGTTCCTCATTTCGTCATCGGTTCCTGACTAAGGGGGCGCCTTGTACGACGTCATGCGTAATGCGGCGATCATCGTGCGCCGACGTCATCGGTTCCTAAATAAAGTATTATTATGATAGGATGACGTCATGGTCTCCCGATCGAAGAATATAAAAGAGAACATGGATCGAGTCCTCGACACTACAACGAACTCTACTCATTCGATGCAAGATAGACAGCGAAGGATTTGTCACGTGCCCCTTCTTCCGAGACCACCGGGTCAAGTGGTCCCGATTTTATCGCCACTTCTGCAAATGCAAGGCACGATACGATGGAGACGAAGAAATAGAACTTTGCCGTTTGGGATGTCTTACCGGCGTAGAGATCAGCAAGATGGCCGAACACGAGGAAATATGTTCGATGAGGCAGCTATACGTCCAACCTTCAAGTTCGCCGACGAGGCACGGATGTCTCGCCCTCCTGACTTACGGGGAATATCTAGAGCCGGAGGAATACTGGGACCTAGAATGGCAACCTGAAATGTAAGTGACTCTCTTTCACCCTTTTCTCGTTTCGTTTAACTTTATCGTTTTGTAACTGAGCTAATCGTTTGAATCCTTTTATTTTTTTATCTCAGATTGGAGGACGTCGTTTTACCAGTTGAGGAGACGCCCGCCGAAAACTTTGCAACGGTCATCGCAAGAAGATGCGTAGTCCACAGGCGAAGCGACGATCCTTTTAGCAGAAGTGTGGCGGAGTACATGGAAACCGACGTAGCGGCACCACGTCAAAGTTTGTGAACGCCAGACGGGCGCTGGCCGCCGCCATGCGACGGAAGCGGACGGACAGAGGGAA
>NW_022691999.1:0-612 GCF_011630105.1 Anneissia japonica
GAAGTATCCGTAGGGGGAAACTAAAACAATGAAGTGGGTTAAAAACAGTACCTTAAGGCGAAAGTAGTGTCGCTAAGGGGAATATATGTTTAACAGGCAAATGGGAAAACCATAAAACAGCAAACGGCCACATAATGCAAAACAATTTAAAATTAATATATATATATATATATATGCCTTATATATATGGGCCTATATATATATTAATTAAAAACATAATTTCTGATAACTGAACATACACTTTATCTTAATAAACTGTAGTAATTACTCTATAATTTTTATAAAAAAAAAAACATTGTGAAAAGGTTTATTTTTGTAAATGGTACTATGTTTACCTATAGTGTTCTTTAAATTTATAACAGAAGATGTACAAGAAATCAATCAGGAATGTGTTTTTCAGACCATCTGGACATAAGCCGTACACTCGCTGCGTCGTACGACCGTCGCACGACGAATCCAACTCCGCTCTCTGTGAGCGATAGACGACTCGAGGCCGTCTGCCGATTGTCGGTGGCAGTCTGAACTGCTCACACCGTCGTGTGAGCAGTTAGTGCCCGGCTTAATGCAGTGAATGCTTCAGTCTAAATAACCAGGGGTGGCTCCAGCAGGGGC
>NW_022692000.1:0-1072 GCF_011630105.1 Anneissia japonica
ATAAATGAATATAAAGTTGTCGGTTCAGGCAACGTATAGTGCCGGTCGACGTCACCATGGGGAGTTTTGACGGAACAGAGATATGTGAACTCGTTGGAACTTACATCCTTTCCCACCTCGCCAAAAAGCTTGGAAAAACAAACATCGGGCTCTACCGAGACGATGGCCTCGCCATCATGAGCAGCACATCCCCAAGACCATGTGACAACATGAAGAAAGAAATCACATCCATCTTTCACTCCTTTGACCTCCTCATCACTATACAAGCAAACATAAAGATCACAAACTTCCTTGATGTCACATTCAACCTGACTAACGGATCCTACGCTCCATTCACCAAACCAGACAACAAATTACTATACGTGGACAAAAGATCAAACCACCCTCCATCCATCTTAAAGCAAATCCCCTCAGCTCTTCAATCAATAAAAGAATATCAAGCAACTCCGATTCAGAAGCAACTTTTCAAAAGGCCGCCCACGACTACCAAAAAGCACTAAGGGACAGCGGATTTCAACACAAGATGAAATACGAAAAACCACCCACAAACAACTCAAATGCCAGAAGAAAAAGGAACATCATATGGTACAACCCACCTTTCAGCAAAAACGTCAAAACAAACATCGGCAGAACTTTCCTTAACCTGGTCAAAAAGCACTTCCACAAAGACAGCATCCTGCACAAATTCTTCAACAAGAACAACGTAAAAGTTAGCTACAGTTGCACAAGAAACATGGGCAGCACCATCAAAGACCACAACAATCACCTTCTCCACACCAAACAACAAGCACCGACCAAACTATGCAACTGTCGGAATAAAGAAGATTGCCCACTCTCGGGAAACTGCCTCACCTCCTCAATTATTTACAAAGCTACAATCACAACAAACGGAGAATCAAAGCATTACATCGGGCTCACAGATACCGCATTTAAAACCCGATATACAAATCATAAGCACACATTCAATGCACCAAAACACAGAAACAGCACAGAACTTTCAAAGTTCAAATGGAAACTAAAAGACAGCAAAACACAATACAATATCAAATGGTCCATTATTGATAGAGCCTCA
>NW_022692001.1:0-583 GCF_011630105.1 Anneissia japonica
ATGTTTACCTATTTAAATTTAATCTTTCTACACTACATTTTTCTTCATCATCATTAGTATACTATCATTATTCTTATGCGTTTAAAAAAAAAAATTATAGTTTATAATTCACATTAATATTAGCGCTAGTACTGTTATTCTTAATATACTGATGTCATTATTATTATTATCATCATCATCTTCCTTATTGTCATCCCCATAATAATTATATTCCCCATTATAAGGAGGATGTTGATGATGATGAGGAGAAGAAATATGATGAGGATGATGGTGAGGAAGAAGATGATGGTGATTACGATTGATGATAATGGTTGTTGATGATAATGATTGTGATGATGGTGATGAGCATGATAGAAAATGATTGATGAGATTGATGATGATGTTGATGATGATAATGAATGATGAGAATCATCCCTCTCATCCTCACTCTTGTCCTTATCTTCATTATCGTCATCCTCATCTTCATCATCCTCATGATGAGGGTTATGACTGATGATGAAGAGGATAATGATGGAAATGATGATGGTAATGATGATTATGATTATGGTGATTAAGATAAGAATGATGATGAGGAGGATGAGGA
>NW_022692002.1:0-797 GCF_011630105.1 Anneissia japonica
TGTGCTTTTATAGCATTATTTAGACCCATAAAGCACTAAAATCCTCTTGGTTTGGGGTTTTTCCGACCCCACCGGGGCTTCGACCGTGGACCTCACGCCCAGAACCCCCCCCCCCCCACACACCTTGAACCTGGCTACGGGCCTGTTAATTTAATCGATTATTTGAACTCTGCACCCTCTCTGCACCTTTTTATAAGAAAAAGGTGCAACTGTGCACCATTTTCTATCTTTGCACCTTTAGTTGCACCTTTATTTTTAACAGTGTATGTAAGCCTATGCCACCACATTTGTCAATGCATGGTTTATGCAATTTGCTTGGGTAACCATTAAAATTGTTCCTGGGAGGGACTTTCAGGAATATAGGGTCCACCCACCTCAGCCCCATGGTTGGGACCGAGGTAGAAAATTTATGATTATGGCACCTCTAAATGGCCGAAAATGTGGGCCGGAATGTCACTCTCGGACTTAAATTTAATATAATTTTCTTTTCTTTTTTAAATAACTTTGAAAAATTTAGGGGGTGGGGGGCTCCAATTCTTTTATCCGCCACTGAATTATCTTACTTGTACCACCAAAGGTACTACAAATCTTTGCTTATATTTATCCTACTTTTTCGTCTTGTAACACAGCATCCCCTCAAAATAAGACCGAGTTCGTGGCTTTTACATTATACATGTTTTAAATATATGACTAACGGTTGGCCAGTCTGTTTGCTTCTGAATTTATGGTTCTTATTAACTTTTTTGTCGGACAACGTTACTGCCATGTATAAATTACATGCAAAACCACATTGGTGT
>NW_022692003.1:0-567 GCF_011630105.1 Anneissia japonica
AGACGGGAGTCCATCTTACTTACGACTACGTCAACGTTCATCTGCTGTTACCGAAACTGAAATGAGAGCCCGTTCAATCCGGCAACACCGAACTGCACAGAATAGATTTCAAATGTTTGTTGAAATAGAACAGATGTGTATACACACATAACACACACAACACACTAGACAACGTGTTTGTTGTTTTTTTTTTTCTCTTTCTTTTTAATTTCTACTTAAATAACATGAAAAATATATATATATGTATACAATGTTCTAAAATCTAAGTTAACTAACGAAAAAAAAAACAAAAAAACACGTACTTCTGGTATTAAATATCTGTTGGAAAATAAAATATATAGGTCTACATACTTTTTTCTTTCTTTTGTTGTTTTGTTTTTATATATATATATATATCTGGGTTATCTAACGTTTAACATTATGTGCGTAGAAAACTAGAACTTCGCTGCTGCGTTCCTCGTCAGCTGGCAAGCTCGCTCGAAAATCTTCCACAATCGTCATTGACATGGGTGCAACTGTGGATATCGGTCTGTCCCTGGCAAGTTGGTCGATTCTGACGTCGGTTTC
>NW_022692004.1:0-937 GCF_011630105.1 Anneissia japonica
AGTGGTTCATATTATTAATTATTTCAATTTATTTATTGTATTATATATATTTATATAAATTTATAATATAAATCATCAAAGGTACATATACAGTGTTTAATAAGGACATGATGGAACATCGTAGGCTACCCTGTAGCTTTTCAACGAATAAAGTCCTATTATTCGTTGAAAAGCTCTTATTATTCGTTGAATAAAGTCCTATTATTCGTTGAAAAGCTACAGGGTAGCCTACGATGTTCCATCATGTCCTTATTAAACACTGTATATGTACCTTTGATGATTTATATTATATTTATTCAACAGTGTTAACGGCTAACTTTCTTCAATATCATATATAAATTTATATGTATACAATTACATATATTTTATGTATTATGAAATTCCGTACTCAGACTAACAAATCTGGTAGGGATGGAATATTTTGGAGGCAACCAGGATGTTTTTGTGCTTAAAAAAGAAGAAATTTACTAATAATTAAGAATAATTTTAACAATGTGCAAATTGAGAATAAAATTGTGCAACTAAAACAGTGTTTTTTCAAATATTTTACTTTCATTTATAAATCATGCTGTAAATCTACAATTTTTGGTACACTGTATAAATATATAAAATTAGGTTTTTATGGAGAGTTTTATTTAACATTTTACTTTAATTTCAATCATTTGCGTACAAATATACATTATTACATTTGTATATAATTATTAGAGATGTAACATAATTCAATTTCTATGAATATTCAGCATTGACGTATAGAATATTCCACATGCAAATGGCACTTAACCTTGAAAATGAACATGAATGGCAAAGATCAAATGCAATGTACGTAAGTTTTAGCAAATTACACCTGCATTCCTCAATAAAACATGTGCAGATCCTTTAAACTCATTTCCTACAAAAATATTGACCTAATATCATATATTACATTTAATCACATAAT
>NW_022692005.1:0-593 GCF_011630105.1 Anneissia japonica
ATTGTATAAGTTAGAAATGCACAATTTGCTGTTTTATAATATAAATACTTGTTGTATTTGTTGCTTTACTTGTGCACATGTAACAGAATTGCTTTAATTTTAAAAATTCTAATATTAGCTGAAGACTTTGGCCTGAGCTCCATCACCGCAGATGGAGTCTCACCGGAAGAGAGGAGACAATCAATAAATAAATAAAAGTATAAATATAAATAAAGTAAGAAGTGCTTGAGGGAACCAGGAGCTTGTCTTGGGCAGGGACGCCTCATTTTGAATAAACGCCTATCTCGAATAAATGCCCCGCTAGATGACTGTAAGCAAATCTAATGGAAGCAACATAATTCTCAAAACATTCCATTAATAATGTTCTCCAGTAGAATTCGCATCATTTTTGCTAACCTGGTTGAGATCTTTATAATCACACAATAATAAATTTTGACCATAATTATGTGTTGTATTTTTCCACATTTACAGTAAAATTAAGGGACGTTTATTTGAGTAGTGTGTTTGAGTAACGTATCCATTGTGTACAGAAAAAAAATTAATGCCTCCTCGAGTAAATTCCTCTCAAAAATCGTTATGAACAATAAACGCCC
>NW_022692006.1:0-537 GCF_011630105.1 Anneissia japonica
AGGATTTTCGTCAAACAAACACAAATGCTTAAAAGAATTCAATGATTTTTTTAATTTGTTTTTGCTTTTAATGTACAGTAATTACGTTTCCAGTGATACTGTATGGCACTCATTTCATTGATGGATCGTGCTGTGATATACAAAAAAAAATAAACATCAGGCAAAAGTTTGAGAAAGTCAGGCAAGTTATCAATGTGAGAACTACATGCTTACAGGAATATTACATAATTTTGCAGAAGTACTTGAGTCTGAGTATAAAAATATATCTGATCAGAATTATGAAACTTCCATAATTGCTATTAATAAATGATTAAAATTGCCTTCAGTTAGTTTAATCCTAACAAAGCACTATAATTGCCTAATATTACAGTAAAACATTCTAATGCAGTTTTTTATAATCAGACAAAATACTTACTGAGGTAGGCAGCTGAAATTTAGTACACCAGTCTTTCTCTTGTACTTTATCGAGAAGGAAAAAGGCCGGCTGGGCTGACACGGCATCCAAAGATGTAGCAGCTGGTGATTTTTTTGAATCTT
>NW_022692007.1:0-1106 GCF_011630105.1 Anneissia japonica
TTGAATAATGCAGTTGTTGGTTAGATGAAGCATCCATTGAATAATGCAGTTGTTGGTTAGATGAAACATCCATTGAATAGTGCAATTGTTGGTTAGATGAAGCATCCATTGAATAATGCAGTTGTTGGTTATATGAAGCATCCATTGAATACTGTATTTTTTGGTTACCTGAAGCATCCATTGAATAATGCAGTTGTTGGTTATCTGCATCATCCATTGGATAATGCAGTTGTTGGTTAGATGAAGCATTAATTGAATAATGCAGTTGTTGGTTAGATGAAGCATCCATTGAATAATGCAGTTGTTGGTTAGATGAAGCATTAATTGAATAATGCAGTTTTTGATTACCTGAGGCAGTTTTATGCAATCATTAATGTAATTGTTGTTTTTGATTGCTACATTATGCAATTTTTGGATGATTTAATGCAATTCTTTGTTTAGGCTGTTTTTGAAATGCAGTAAGCAGTTTTATGCAATCATTAATTACAGCGAGGCCAATACGGATGGCACTCGCCTGGTCCTGCCTTTGTCCTCCCTAACTAAGCCAAGTCTACTACTACTACTAGGCCTAGGCCTAGGGCCTAGGCATGGCCTAGCCTAGCCAGGGCTGGCTTTTTAAAACGCTGTATGGGTAGGTAGGAGGTGCGTTTACGTTTTATAGACTATCTTTCTAATCAATACATTTTAATGTTTAATGTTGACTAGGCCTATATGTTGTTATTAGTAAAACTGTAAACAAAATACACTAAACTAAAGCTTACCGCTTTTATTTTGAAACGAAGATTTTACCGTTACTTTTGCCTCTAACTTACTGGAAAATAATTTATTCGCAGCATATATATAATTTCTGAAAGAGGCTACTACCTAGCTTAGTGAAAATTTCCAATCTCTCGGGAATTCGATCAAAATCCACACATGTGCACTAAAAATCGCACTTTTCAAAAAGTGTGGACCAAATTCCTATCTTTTGCATTACACAATGTGCAATGTGCGCTCTCTCTCTCTCTCTCTCTCTCTCTCTCTCTCTCTCTCCCTCTCTCCCTAGAGCGCACTTGCACAAATGCACACCAGCCCTCTATAGTTTTTTGAGAGAAAAATGCACATTT
>NW_022692008.1:0-1872 GCF_011630105.1 Anneissia japonica
GCACAAGTTCACACCACTCGATTAACGTTACGCTAGCGTAAGTCGTTGTGTCTGAACATAGCCTTAGTAGACTGGGCGATTAATGAACGCCAGCGTAAATATTCGCGCGAAATATTCGTATTCGTAATTCGCGCATTTTATTTTCTGTTTACATCTAGATTTATTTTGATTGGTCAAATCTTGGCTGAGCTCAAAATCACCGATGCGTGACTGTCGTAAATCAGTGGCGTACGCTAATCTGGGGTCTGTTGCTGGATTACCGTACGCCAGTGATTGCGCGATACTGGCGTTCGCTAGTACGCCACGCAAAAGTTCACACCACTCGATTAACGTTACGCTAGCGTAAGTCGTTGTGTCTGAACATAGCCTATGGTCTTGGATCAACTCTTGTGAATTCGCAGGCGAAGCCTCCGCGACCATCGCGCGCACCGCGTCGAAGTTCGAATATTGGGCGTTCGCGTGTTCGACTACAAATTCGTTTGCATGTTCACACTGGAAACGCCAGTCGCGTCTTCGATTCAGCCGCGATCAAGTTATGTTTTATAAAGAGGTATAGTTAGTATAGTAAATCATGTTTTTAACACAGGAAACTCTCATATGGTAACTAAAACAATGCTAGTTCAGAGTATTACTAGTACTACAGCACTGTAATGCATATACTTATTTTAATACACTTCTGAGATAGGCTTTTATTTTTCAATCTTGATTTCATAGGTCAAAAAATTTTTTCAATTTTTTTTCAATGATATAGTGGTGTAGACTAGTCTTTTAAGAACATTTTGCTGGAAAATGTTTTTTGAATACGACGCCCCGTTATAGAGTTATGATTTTTTAAATAACATGATGTCAAAAAATCCGCCCAAAAGCTTATCTCATTTCTGTTGGTTACGCACCGCTGATTCGCAATGTTTGTCATCACTTCAAGATGTCTACCGATTCGTGAAAAAGGCGTATACTGGTCCGATTTACATATTTTTTGTTTTAAAATGCTTCATTTAGTTATGTCTTTCTTTTAAAAATAATTTTAAAATAATGTGAGACATTTCTAATTTTCATGTTTCTAGCTAACATGGGGCCATAATGCCACACGCGACCAACGGCTTAAACGTCTAATCCGAAAGGCGGTGTGCTATTTGTAACTTGTATTTTAGCCCTATAGCTGAAACACAAGGAGAGGCAGCGAATGGAATTGAACACTGACAGGGGACCTAGGCCTAGAGATCTCCAACGGTTAAGCGCACACAATGGTACCACCACCAGATTAGCCGCCTGAGCTAAACTGCTCTCACTAGGCCTAGCCTACCTAGATAGGCTTGGTTTGTGGCTACACTGCTTTTGTAACAATGAAGTGGGCCTTACGTTGTTTATGCTGGTTAATTTATATGTATAAATGCCTGGTTCAAGTGCAGCATGAGTAAAGTTCAATGTGCAGAAGAAGCGAATCGCTAGGAAAATCACATTTAACTTCCACGTAGGCCCAGACTCCATCTTCGAAAAAGTATTGAGCATCCACAACATTCTTGGGATTTCCGTATTTAATAGCTCTATGGTATTTCCTCATTATTTTCTCCGTCGGTCAAGGTTAAAAAGTTTCCAATTTAACAAGAGGGCGCCATTCATGCGTTACTATCAGAGCCGTAGATAGAGTAACTCTCTCTATCTACGGCTCTGGTTACTATCTACCAGAGAAAAAGTAATCAGTTTTGGAAGAGGGCGTCCTATCTGTTACCATGGATCTGAGATGGTTCCTGTTCTGCTGTTCACAGGATTGATACCAAAGATCTTATAAACACAAGATAGCGTTCTTCGCGATTTACGCGTGCAAATTCTGTAATAAGGCATGAATGGCGCCCTCTTCCTAAATTGGAAACT
>NW_022692009.1:0-851 GCF_011630105.1 Anneissia japonica
TCACAACCTAATGAAAAATTGTAACATCATTCAGAGCAAAAACTAGTTTATCTAACTCGTTAATCCGTACCCGTATATATGGCTCATACCAGTAATCCGCAAAGACGAATACTTACCTATTAGATATTCCATCGGATGAGTGATTTATGAAGAAATCTATTAAGGAAAAGCTAGGATTAAAAGGCTCAAAATGGAAAATAGATTTAGTCTACGCTCTTCGATGAAGACGTAACTGATTGTCAGATTGTAAGGGGTTAAAATTTTGATTTTAAAAGTTTTTAAGACTTATACAATACTACTACTATAAGGCATAATCAAATACCTGAATCAACAGATGGCTGGCATCACCTTAAAGTTATAAACGACCAAATTATGCCTTATAATAAAAAAAAATCGTAGGTACACTAATTGACGCTCACTGCACGAGGGCCATTAAACCAAGAATGGCACTACCAGAAACGACGCCGATCCACATGACATCAAAACAAGTCTCGGTTGGGGAATAATTAGTGTTGTTAAAGAAGATTAATAAAAGCACAGGTACCTTCCATTACGCTTTCAGAATAACTTTAAACGTCCCAAATATGTTCGAAGCCGACTTTTTAGATAAAAGCAAGTAAACAACCACATCAAACTTGTCCACAGTCACTTTCAGATGCCATAACTTATTATTATTAGGCCTACTATTAGGTCTATTATGGTGAGGGTAATAATTGTAATAATTATAAATTGTATAATAATAGCCTGTTTTCATTTTACTTTTTTTCAATTTAAGCGATATATTTAAATAGTTAAAGGTAATATTTTGACATTTTTCTTAAATTTGTATTTATAAATTTATTCTTTTATGT
>NW_022692010.1:0-979 GCF_011630105.1 Anneissia japonica
TTATTGAAAATAATATATAGTGTTGTAAAGCATTCCATAAAATGTATGGTAGTCCAAAAAAAAAAAATAAAATTTACATTAAGACAATTAATTATAGGCCTACACTATTTTAATCAACTCATCCCTGAATCCATACATCTAATTTAATATAAAATTATTTTTGTTAAATTACCTTTAATTAACTTTATTAAATTACCTTTCTGCATATTATCTTAATTTTATTATTGTTTTAATTTTTTTTTTATTTGATACTGGTAGTGAAACTATACCTCACCTTAGGTGTGGGCTATACAAGTTTTACACCAGCAATTACAAAGTGTGGTCAGATGTGTGAAGGTAACGACTATTTAAAAATACTTCAAATCATGCAAGTAATTATAATACCTTAAAGACATTTTTACGACCAGATAGTGGACGTGTGCGATCAACTCTCATGGTTGTCAATGACTTCTCTTGGAACTGACTGAACCAAGTTCGTGCCACTTCTTCAGTTCATAGGCAGTCTTAGTGATATACAAGAGATGTTGCCATTTTGTACAGTGTAATTACACAAGCAGTATTTATAATTTGGAGGAAGAAATGCCTAGAAAAAAATAAGCCATATAATAATAGAAAAGTTATATTTTCTTAGTAAAAAACAATGATTACATTTTATAAAAAATAAATAAATTAAATAATTCACTCACTCAAAAGAACATTATTATGCACTTTTAATTGGCCTAATGAAAATCATTTAAATAGAAAATAATGCTCAATAGAGATTATTATCACTGATTATATTAAGTGTATAGTTTGGTTGTATACTTATACAGTAATATAAGCAATGACCAACGCCTAGACGAACATACATAGGCCTATATAGACAAATACTGTACTGCAATAATTTAAACACAGAACACAGCAACAACCTGCCTATTAAGCTTTGTCTACACTATCAAACTTCATCAAAAAAGCATCACATAAAATGTGATGGAAAAAT
>NW_022692011.1:0-624 GCF_011630105.1 Anneissia japonica
TCATTATCATTATATCTGTTAACAAACATACCACACTGCCATCTGCGATGAAGAAAATTACAACCGTGTCAGGTTATATTCTAGACGAACTGTCTCTACTGGAAGGTAATGACTTTGCTCAAAGTTTCTATGCTGAGATTCTGAGGATTCATCAATATGATAAAACTGAAATTACAGAGCTTCTAATTGATGAAGCAGATGGTTCAGGATTATTAAACGTTTAGAGCTGTTGCGTGAATTTCTCCGTATTGAACTGAACATAATTCTTCCTACATTCCAAAATAAAGATCTCTATACTAGGAGAAAGGTAAGCCTACATTGTGATAATTTTATACTTGGATGTAGTATTGTGAACAAGCTTACTGATTCCCGCCTCAATCGTGTATTTAAAAAGACTGACCAGAATATTTCTAGTGATATTGTTGATAGATCACTAATTCAACCCGGTGACGTGGAAAAAGTATGTGCAGAACTTAGTGAAGCAATTAAGTGCATGAATGAAACCGTTAAATATTAGAGGATTACTGTCAAGGAATTACTGGATTTAAAGAACTAAAATATCAAAACAGCGAAAATGAAAAGGTGATATATATAGTAACTGAAATGAAATGTGAAATTAAAGAT
>NW_022692012.1:0-1383 GCF_011630105.1 Anneissia japonica
TGTTTTGATGGTGATTTTTTTTCATCAATGGGAATTCATATATTTTATATGAGAAGAATCTATGAATATTCAGCTTTCCGTTTACTGGGCGGGGTAGGGTAGGGGAATGAACAACAAGATATTTGATTGGTGAACAGCCGAAATGGCAATTTAAAGCGAACGAAGTCGCAAGAGTGGTGGGCGGTCAGCATAGCACCAATCGAAAAGTGAAAAATTACGGTGACTTTTTCAAGCAATACAATTGAAACAAATACTAAAGCAATCAGAAAAGTAAGTAAAGTAAAAGTATTTGCTGAGATAAGACTGTGGAAAGACAAAATATGACCTAAAAACATCTAATGTCAGCGTGAAACACTTTTGCTAGGCTATTCTCGCTCTTAAACTTGGTTGAAAATGTTGCAAGAAAAACATGTCGTATTTTTTTTAGCTTTTGGAGAAATATATATGGCTGATAATTTTACGTTATTTCGTCAGGTCGAGGTGTTTTCACATCATTTGACAATAGGCTGATATTATTTTCACTCACAATAGTGTATTCGCAATATTACTAATACAAAAGTGTGAAATTCAAAAAAGGAAGAAAAGCAACAATTTCTTGATTGATTTTAAAAGTAGTGTACATGAAAGACTAAATTAATCACTGTTTTAAGTTTATCTTATTTGTTTTTCATGGTTCGAAATACGTCACAAGCTAATCAGTAGTTAATAAAATTAAATCATTATTTTTATGAATGTTAGTTTGCACGAAATATATAAGCGGGCATAATTATGACTAAAAGGATAATTTTAAAAACTTTTTATGATGAGTATTTCAGTGGCAGATTCAAGGGGCCCAGCCGGCCCACCATCCCTAATTTTTTTTTTCGAAATTTAAAATTGGAGAAAAATGAATGAAAAATTATATTCAAATTTAGTCTGAGAGTACCATTTCCGACCAACTAGAGGTGCCATAATCATTAATTTTATTACCTCAGCCCCAACCATAGTGGCGCTGAGGTGGTCTACACTCTCCATCTGTAAAAGTTCCTCTCTGGGCCCAGCTCTATTTCAAATTACTGGATTGGCCACTGGATATTTTAAAAATTTCATATGGAAATAAATGTTAATTGCATTGCTTAAAATCAATTAAAAGTCTATAGGTCTATAGCTTCTCGGGGCCTACATTTCGCCCCCCCCCCCACTTTCAACCACGGATCGATGCCCTTGCCACCATAATTAAAACAATATTATAGTTATAATATATTAAAACAATATACAAAAAAACCGCGAAAAGATCGCACCCTCCTAATTGAATTAAGAGGTTAGGTCGACGAAACCATTGAAGCGAGGATTTTTGTGTTGTATGGGTTTAAATAATACTATAGCAGTTATGTTTTTAAAAGG
>NW_022692013.1:0-1412 GCF_011630105.1 Anneissia japonica
ATTTCAATACTTGGAGTATGTATTATACTTTCTTATCTGAGATTAATCATTGGACCTTTCTGTTTATGGTAGTGCCTTGCTTAAGGACAGAGGCAAAGTACATAGGTTGAGAAACCAAACTGCTTCCACATTGTCAAAATGGTTTGTTATAATATGCTAAAAAATACTGATTCCAAATCTAGTTTTTTCAAGGATTTAGCATCCTCAATTTTTGCTGGATTTGACACTGTGTTAATTAGCTGCAAGGCGTTTAACTATGATTCTAAGCCTAGGCAATCGTGATCCATTATGTTAATTCCAGAGCCTAAAATGCACAGAAATTGTAAGGAGTATGTATTACAGAACAGTATGCTGGAGGGCATATATGAAGGAGAACACATGTAAATGTATAGTTGAGCAATGTATACATTTGACAATAAAGGTACATCTCATATCTTTTAGGAAGGTTTATGGAATTATTTGACAAACCTTCAATTTTTTTTTTAATAATTATTTATTTTTTTTATTAGATGGCTCAAGTTCAGCGACATCAATGGTACTTAGGGTAAGAATTACATTTTTTATTTGCTCTCCAATGTTACAAGCAAACCTTGCATTTTTACGATACTCTGAATTACAACATACTCTGTTTTATGGCCGGCTTGTCAAACCACAGCAAAAAATCCCAGCTTAAATTACCTGCTTTGATTACAAATTTAAGGTTTACAGCTGCTCAATTTAACATTGAAAAAAAAAATCCTAGCATAAACATAAATTCTTCAACCATAGTTGTAAAATCATTAAAATAGTAGGCTTGAGTTCAAGAGAACCAAGCTAGATACAGTGATGGAGGCTTGCACAATAGACTAAGAAGATCATCTAAGCTCCAGCGGTTCTCTGATTCTAATCTTTTTGGTGTATTGACATTTGAAAAAGATATACTACAAATGGTTCCAAGGTAAATTGCTATCACAAAAATGCCAAAGTTATAGAAAATTGAGGCACAAAAATTGGCAACAGCCAGCTCTTGTTTGTGCCTTGGCAGTCCTGCATATCAAACTTCGTACATTTTTCTGAAAGTAGTGTAAAGATGAAATTCCTAATCTTTTAGTATGTCAAACTGACTTATTTCTTGCTTCTCTGTTATAATCTGGGCTAAGACCAAAGTAAACTTACTTTGACTTTTCAAAATTATGTTACTTCTAAATTACTATGTGATATTGTCATACTACGTTCCACATAATTTGGAAATATGCAGTAATAAAAGTTAAGCATTTTTGTGGACTTAAATCGACTCATAAGGCGAAGTGTGTCAAATATGAATGTTCAATGAATGTTAGAATTTGACCTTTGACTTCAAATTCCGCAATACAACCATTTCAAATTATAACCACTGCTTGTCGAGAAGTGACTTAACTAGGATGTTTTACTGT
>NW_022692014.1:0-776 GCF_011630105.1 Anneissia japonica
GTTTTAAAAATTAAAACGGCTGTTTTATAGAGTTTTTTAAATACAGTACCACAAAATGCTACTCTAATGACGTTTAAAATTTCACAACATGAAAAAGATGAAAAACTGCAAAAAGTAATTTAAGTTAGCTCCAGAATAAAATTTAATAATAAATCCATTAAAAAATCGTTCGTCATCAAAAAGTAAAATTAGACCAATCCTTTGTAATATAGAAAATGGTCTAATTTTGCCAAAGGTATGCTTGTTTATATTTTTATAAAAGTTATACAAGAGCATAGAAGTCGTGTAAATACAACAATTAAACCAATTTCGGCAAAAAATCCAGCAAAACAAGCATATTTAGCAAATTCTAGTACAATTGAGCTAAAAATCGTCAAAATTGATGAAATTATCTAAAAATAGGAATCCGTACTGGGCATATACAGTTCACAATGACGATATAGCGTGTTATTTGAAAGCTAATGAATTTCTGCACATTTTGATGCGAAACTTGCTGGGTGTTGTTTTGTTAGAAGTTTGAGTTTTTGGAAGTTGAAAATATGATGTTTTGAAATGTTGAGAAACTTTATTCTTCTGTAGTTGTTACAGCTGTGCTGGATAATAAGGAGACTTAGAAACTGCCATAAAAAACGATGTTATGGTCCTTGGCCTAGCTAGGCAGACCTAGCCTAGGCCTAGCTAGGCCTGAACTGTGATGGTAATGTTAGTAAAAATACGTAGGCCTAGGATTCGTTATTTTGATTTCCATCAGCAAAAAATTTGACTTTGAAAACACA
>NW_022692015.1:0-1028 GCF_011630105.1 Anneissia japonica
TAGGTGCGTTGTTGTTTCCTATGCTTGGCCTCTCTGCCTAAAATATATAAATAATAATAAAGTAAACATACATTTCAGAGGACCATCATCACTTTTCTTCCCATCAACATCATCTGTAATGGATTGGTTGACATCCGCACTACCAACTTCAACCAAAGCCTGTGAGACAAGACCAGGTAAAATATTCAATGCAGTACATCAGAAATGATAAACATTAATCTAGAGAACTTTACATCATTATTCCTACTTAACTCTTTACACAGTCTGCTTTATTTCACAACACCTATTTTTGTTAATTTTTTAGTTGTTGAATAGGAGATAAAAAGACAGCTAATTGAACAGTACATTAACATCACGATAAGCCAACAATATAATCATCAACAGATACACCAGGCAGCAAAAACAATCATGATATGAATTATGAATATATCATTAAGAAAAAAAAAATATACTAAAATTTTAATATCATTTCTAAAACTTAATCAATACAAGTTTAAGGATCTTACCGTAACCATATCTTCAAAGGATGAGATCATCTTTTCCTGGAAAATAAGTTATTTAGAAAAAATTATTAAATGAAGAAAAGTTTAAATATAAATATTAAAAGTGGCTCCATCTGGTCTTATAATTATTATATGGTCAGATTATAGACAATCATTAATTAAAGAACAGTTAAAAACCACTGAATTACTAAAGTACTCTGATAATTATTATATTATTGTTATAAATAACCAAGTTCCTTTCTGAGCATTGGTGGTTGTTAAATTTTCCCATATTTTTATTACTTATGGTAATAACAATATTGAGGAATAAAAATAGCTACTCTCGGTGTACCAACACCATGAATAGCCAATATAGGAACTTCATAAAAGGTAAAAACACTCTCGTACTCTGTAACAGGCACATAGAATTAAATGAAAATCAATCTAAGTGAGCTCTATATTACAACTTTTTATTTAAATTTTTTTTTATCTCCATTTGCTTATTTATCACTTGCTTCTCACCTACATATAAACTGTAGGTTTTGT
>NW_022692016.1:0-2236 GCF_011630105.1 Anneissia japonica
TTTTTTTTTTTTTTTTTTGTAATTCATAATAAACATACAGTTAAAAACACATTTGAGCCAAAATACTGAATTGCATTCTTAACTTATTAATAATACTAGATAAAAATTATCAGTATACACCATTTTCGCTATAAATTTGAAATGAAAGTTTCCAATAACATGGCAACTTTTTTTTTTTTTTTTTTTTATTTTTTTTTTATTATTATTTTTTTTATTATTATTATTATTATTATTATTATTATTATTATTATTATTATTATTTTATTTTTATTATTATTATTATTATTATTATTATTATTATTATCATCATCATCAACATCATTATCATCATAATCATTACAGTGTGTACTACAGTTAAAAACACAGTTGAGCCAAAATACTGAATTGCATTCTTAACTTAATAATACTAGATAAAAATTATCAGTATACACCATTTTCGTTATAAATTGGAAATGAAAGTTTCCAATAACATGGCAACTACCACTGGGGGACATCCAGAGACCTAGGCATTTCGCTCTGTGTAGTTACCAGTGTGTGCGCATCTCTTTATTTACCACTAGCTAGCTGCTCAGGCTACTGTAGGCTAGGCCGCTGGATGTCCCCGGTGAAAAGTTGTGAGAGGTTAGCAGCGCTGTTTCAAAATAGACCTGATAAAATGGTGTATATATTAAAACTACTGTACTGTAACTGAAAAAAATTTTACTTCAAAATTAAGGATAGAACTATACTGTACTTACATCATCAATTTTCTGTGCCGACATATCTTTCTAAACACTGTATATAATATTGAAAATGTAATCTTCCTGTCAATGAGTCATTGCCTGTGATGCTATGCCTCATTTATATTTTTTATATCTTACTATAATTTGGAATGGACTCCACCTTTAATTAAATGAAAAACGTTGCTTGGGAGTTCTTGGGTATTATTTATACCCAACTGCACTTTATATCAGATTTTCACGTACCTGCACTTCCCCGGAAAAAAACCCATGGGTATGATTCAAATGAGTGGCTCAACAGACTCTTAAAAATTATTCAGGGAGGGGGGTGGGTGGCAAAACCCATCGGTATATGATTCAAATGAGTGGCTCAACTGAGTTTTACAAATATTTCAGGGGGAACTCAAGGGTATATAATTCAAATGAGTGGCTACAACAGACTTACAAAATGTTTCAGGGAGGGGGAGGCAAAACCCATGGGTATATGATTCAAATGAGTGACTCAACAAACTTTTACAAACATGTCAGTGTGAGGTGGGGAGTAAAACCCATGGGTATATATGATTCAAATGAATAGCTCAACACACTTTCATAAATATATATTTCAGGGAGGAAAAACAAAGATTGGCTTTACATTGGACATACAGAACTATAAATTCTGCCTTTTGATTGGCCATCCATCCTTATAAAGTTGAAACATTTTCTTAATAAACAGGAGTTGGCTTACACCCAAGGAACTATGGTAATCATTGCCTACCTGTATAACCTGCCATCATCTTCAAACGGCCCTTTACTTGATGAACTTTTGACATCCACAATGACGCGATTCTCAATAAACTTGCTTAGAAGTCGTGAGGTCTGATCACGAGTGACCCAAGGTCCAAAGTTTGCGTCGTTGTGTAGATGATTCAACAGAAATTCGATAGCCTCAGTTGATGTGAAGCAATTGTCATAGTGACGCATCCTCCAACGATGTCGTTTTGGGTGCATACCATTTCGAAATTCTTTAATTAGACCATTCCACTGGAAAATTAAAGGGAGGAGCAACTACGACTTGATCTGTTGTTATGGTGAACTTGGATGTAATAATTAACATACATTATGATCATGTACAAATCAGTTCATTGATGGTGGGGTTGAAAATCACTTGCCTATTATTACTGATTGTATACTATGATCAGGGAGATGTAAAAAATATGATGATGGTGTATCATTACCGAAAGGTCCACTGATTAATCTCAGATAAGAAAGTATAATACATACTCCAAGTATTGAAATACATGCCATCGTGTTGGGATTCAATATTTCGACATTAATTATGTCATCATCAGGAATGAAAAAATTATCCATATTAGCGAGCTTATATGCACTAGTACCAAAAGTGTTTAACCAATCAAAACATTACCTCTAGTAGGTGACATAGCAGTACGTCAAATCAACATTTATTAATAATAATATTATTGAATTAATACATTAAATGTTTTTAAATTCAATTGTTCCAAATTACCATAGCATAG
>NW_022692017.1:0-890 GCF_011630105.1 Anneissia japonica
ACCAATCACAATCATCGTTGTTTTTGTTGCTTTCCAAGATTCTAAGCTGGTTCCCGTTCGTCGAACTTGCTCAACGTTGACAGCATTTATTTGTCGTGACTGCTTGCGTGCTGTGATATATATTTTAGTATTGACAGAAGAAATTACAGCATTACTTATCCAATAAACCGATTGATAAAGTATTGCAATTAAAGTCACATCTGTACGTGTATTATTACACTTAAAAACTAGTACATCTGTAAGCCTATCTGATGAGTTATATAGGCCTACTTCCATCCAAATGATTAATGGAATCGTCCAAGCAAGAACAACGGATATCAACAGATTTCTTTTACTCGTGTTCTGATAAGAAAATGGTCGAGTTATTAATGCGTTTTTGTCCAATGAAATTGCTAAGAGGTGAAGGATCGATACTTCACTAAAGTACATGAATGCGCCATGTCCCCATTTGTCTTTCTTCTCCAGGAACATTACAAGGCCTGTAGTCAGATCAACAATTGAAAGACTAACAGTAAGACAATCGCTACAGCTATGAAGACATGGCGATTTCACTATGACACTAATCACAAACAGATTACCGGTGATAGAAAAAATTGCCATAAAATATACTGCTACGTTTAAAGGCAAAGTATGGAAAGATATGTCCAGATTTAAAACTGAAATTGAGTCATTAAACGCCATTTTAAATGTCCTTCCATCAGAAAAAAATCTCAAAAATATTTTGAACAGATCTAGTTTGATTTTGATGTGCTCGTTATAATCTTCAAATCAATAATGTTAATGGAAAGCGCGGCTTACAGATAATACAGACAATAACTTTCTGATCCTAGTAATAACTTGTGACATAAATCAATACCGTATACCTTAAAATGAAAGGACACGCAATTGTG
>NW_022692018.1:0-652 GCF_011630105.1 Anneissia japonica
TTTTATTATCGATTGTTCTACTTCTGGTATTAAACAAATACGGGTCTCCCTCCAGTTTAAAACCATTTTTGAGACCGAGGTTTTAGTGGTTTTTAGCAGCATTGGCCTCTAATTAAAATCCCTCTAATTATAGACCGGCACTGAAAGTGGTCTTTAAATACTCTATTAAGAAATTTGTATTCAACACATTAAAATATAAGATTGATTTATTCCAACTGTTTAAAATAAATTTACAGCTACTGTAAGCTGCTGTTGATTCTTAATAAAACATTTTAAATAGGCCTATTTCTCACACATGAATTATTCAAAATAAAATCAAATGAACAACTATTGTAAAGTTTATTAACTTTTAATTAATAAACAAATTATCTACTAAACAAATACTATACTTGGCAACAAGACTTTACTCATTAATCTTAAGTTGAAGGCACAGAGCTACTCAGCATTAGCTGTTGTAAGAGGTTATCTTACGTTAACCCAGTGCCGCTCATATTTTATTCGTTGGGAAAATTTTGAACCTATGTGAGAGGATACCATGTGTATAAGGATATATTACGTTATTTCTGCCTGCAGAAAGTGAGGAAGCGTTAATAAGAATTGAGCCAGGCAACATTGAAGATGCTAGTGCAGGACACATTAGGACACATTATTC
>NW_022692019.1:0-992 GCF_011630105.1 Anneissia japonica
TTTCCCATCCTTCGCCTCCTTCCCTCTTTCATTTCTTGCATTTCTTTCCAATCATACAAAAATCTTCAGACATATATCTTTTGCCAAAAAGTTGAGGGGGGGGGGGTCCGCCCCCACTCCCCCGGTTCCGCCGGCCCGTTAAACACTGTGGGTGAAAGTTTTTTGCAAAATAAATAGGGGGAGGGGCGTACGCCCCTTACATCTAATCCCCATTCTAATATTTAACAAAAAGCCCAGAAATCAATTAAGCCAATCAGCTGTTGAATGTATAGGTCTCAAGTCACTTACCCCAATGGCAATAAATCTTGCTTTATTTAGGCTAGCTAGGGTAGGCCTAGCCTAGCCAATCTAGCGCCCCACCTAGGGCCTAGGCTAGCCTACCTACAGCATTGAAAATCACCGGTGTTTAATTATTGAATATAAAAGTTCTATTGAATTAAAGTATATTGAATTAAAATGTTCTACCAGATTGAACGATCAAACTATCATATGTTGAGAGAGATAACGTTACATGCTATCCTGTAATGTTGGTGAATGTCTAGGGGATCATCTTAATAATTCAACACTCACTGCATGTGGAGAGCTGAAAACTAGCTACAATGTACTTTTGGGCTATGATACCTTCTGTGCAAGGTTCGTCTGAAAAATTCCGGTTTTTTTTTAACTTAAAGAAAATGTTTTTTTTTTGCTAATTTTTCACTAGACAACCGGGTAACATGAGTATAAATAGGCTAGCCCGGAGCGGTTTTTTTTTTTTTTTTTTGTGGTATAAGGGGGGGGGGGCGTCGAAGGCTCCCCTCCTAAATCCGCCCCTGATAATTAATCGATGTTCGAAGTAAAAAGCACGAACTTCCTATTGGACATTATATGAAAACAAAGGTATGACATCTGCCGACTGATTTGAGACTATTGAGCAACCATACATTTGAGGGGGTAGTTTTATTAGCTTTAAAAAAAAAACAAAAAAAAACCCCAATTTCCCTACTGGCCCG
>NW_022692020.1:0-1092 GCF_011630105.1 Anneissia japonica
GAGGGCCCGTCCAAGGGCCCCGAAAAATTTTGGGCTTAGATGCTCTCTGGGTACTCTGAATATCTTCTAGTGCTGAAATTAAACCTTAAAAATGAGTAGCTATAACAGGAACGATAGAATTTTCGATGATCTGGGCCTGATAAAATATAGAATTGCGAAGGTTTATATTATTTGATAAAAAGTTTGAGTTTAATCAAATAAAGCTTGAGATTATAGTGGAAAAGGGCAAGATTTTAGAGGAGTGGCTTGAGCTTGAGGTTTGTTCGAAAAACGTGAGGTTCACGCCGGATGCGTGAGACTTGGTATGATATAGGCCTATTAATATATTGACTATATTTTTGATTTATTTTCTTTGGTATAGGCCTAAGAATGAGATAAAATCAGCTGACCTTTTTTAAGAGGGGTAAAACCTTGAATTTAAAGAAATTAAAGGTCATTAAAAGACATCTCAGAAGTCGGGAAAGCTCATATTTTCGGCCATCTGGGAATCAAAATTTTCCCGGGGGAAGACCCCGGACCCCCTTTCATTTTTGGGTTTATGAGAAAATGAACCCCCCAATTTCAAATCCTGGATCCGCCCCTGGAAAGGGAATTATACACTGATCATTTATTGCCATTACACTTAAACAACATAATACTGTACGTATTTACAGCGATATAGACCAATATAAAGTCACATGACACAAAAGATCAAAAGGTCAAAAAATCAAACTTACCAAAAGTTGTCGTGTTTAGTATCATTTGAAAGCTCTGCCAATGATGAGTTATGTTTCCGGTACATACATATCAGAAACTGTGTAGTTTTTCATATATTGTCCTGTAAATCTAATTATCAAAAGAACAAAATCCCACAAACACACTCTTTGGCTGATTTATTAGAAGAGGTCAGTCCAACTACGACCCATCATTTTACTATGAAGGTTTGACCAGATATGTACACCTTTGTACTTTCTGGGGAAATGCTTAGTTCCTCCGAGTCCAAATGAACCCAGGATAGGCCAGGGGCCCCACTCTTACTCTATGGTGGCCAAGGCAAATACAGTATGTTGTGTTTTCCTACTTATTGTTTTGTGAATAATATTTTGCACACAC
>NW_022692021.1:0-632 GCF_011630105.1 Anneissia japonica
GCGTATGAAACAAAATGGCTTCTAAATTCTCAATGTCGCAACTCTTTCTATCTATGGCTCTGGTATAAATAGAACAAGAGAGCCAACAACGCTCATTGAGAGCGTAAAAAAACGATACGCTCTACGCAGCTAGTGTAGGACGCCAACTAACGCTTGTATGTGTTTTACAAAGATCTTATAAACACAAGATAGCGTTCTCCGGGATTTACGCGTGCAAATTCTGTAATAAGGCATGAATGGCGCCCTCTTGCTAAATTGGAAACTTTTGACCCTTGACCGCTCTGATCTGACCATACAGTACACCGCCTGTGAACAGCAGAACAGGAACCATCTCAGATCCATGGCAACAGATAGGACGCCCTCTTCCATAACTTATTACTTTTTCTCTTCGGTAATAGCGCATGAATGGCGCCCTCTTGCTAAATGGGAAACTTTTGAACCTTGACCGACGCTTCTATTTGTTGTAAATCGCGGAGAACGCTATCTTGTGTTTATAAGATCTTTGGTGTTTTATTACCATCCATAGAGATATAATAAAAATACTAGAGCGCTAACAGCAATGTATTCCGATGTTCGAAATACGCAGAGCTGTGTGTGTGTACCATCCAAGATGGCTGCCATATATTCAGCCA
>NW_022692022.1:0-542 GCF_011630105.1 Anneissia japonica
ATTGCTTCTCACTTTTCCAATAACCACAGTAAGGATGATATTGTTGTCACTGGTGTCAAGCTTTGGCGTAATTCAGATACACTTCGCAAGAATTTAGAAGAAAAATTAATTTATAAACTAGGAACTCTTATGCCACTTGGTCTTAATACGTCTTTTAAGTCATTTCGAATCTAGAACGACCACATGTAGAACGACCACATGTTATATTATGTTTTTGAGTAATTTATATATTTTTGATGAATAGGCCTATGTATTTTATTTAGGATTTATGAATGCCTACTATATTATATATATTTTATTTCATAGTGCCTATATTTATATATTTTTTTTTTATATGGTTCCTAAATGATCTAGTATATATATATATATTTTTTTATTGCGGACGATGTATGAATCACTTCTTTGCCGACGTAGTATGAAGCATTTGCATCCTTTGTTCTCTTTGTTTTGTGATCTTTTGTTATACATTCACGTTTCATTGGTCATATTTTTTGACAAGCTTATGTCATTGGTCACTATTTCTTATAATGTAGCCACCTATG
>NW_022692023.1:0-597 GCF_011630105.1 Anneissia japonica
CATTTTCAAGTATACCCTGTAATCCTAAAACATATTGGAATGCCTCACAGTTTTTAACATGATCACATATAACACTATCAAATCGTGAAGAATGTTCTTAACTGGCGAAACATTATCTAAGGAAGACGAAACTGTCTTAAAATTTGGTATCCGTAATGGATTAGCTACACGACCTAAGGACTCTGATATGTTTGTTTATGCTGAATCAATTTGGAAAAACTTAATAATGCTGATGCTCTACCTAAATCATTTATTAAACGTGAGAAAATTAAGAACTCAATTCGTGCAATGACATGTAACTTTCTTGACTTTAATAACCGAAATTTAAATTGTGATGCCAAACGTATTAATACTTTAAAAATCTTACGTAATAAGTATGTAATTCTTAAACCTGATAAAGGAAATGGTGTTGCGATAATGAAGAAAACTGATTATATCACATCTATGACGAACTTTTTCTCTGATTCAACTAAGTTTAAGAAACTATCTAACTGTTCATTAACCACGCAGCTTAACTCCTTACAAGCCTACTTCCGGACACTATTTAATAGAAATGAACTAACTGAAACTGAATACAAAGAAATTCGTTCAGTATCA
>NW_022692024.1:0-1284 GCF_011630105.1 Anneissia japonica
GACTTAATTCATTTATCCTACCTAAAGATATACCCTACCATATTTCAACACAAATATGACTATCTAAGTTAAACACGGACACTGCAGTAAATGCATAAGGTTCACCACCACATTTATCTATGAGTTGTCAAGGAGAAATACGGTAGGTACCCTGGACGTTAGGGGTGTAGGCCCAGTTATAAATATCCGTAGAATGTTTGTGTATTTCCATCTGTAATTAGTCCAAACTTTTAGTGGTTATGAATGATTGTTCTATTTGCCAAATCTAATCGCGATGTCTAACATACTAGAGGGTAAGATAGCGAAGAGAGCGCACCTTCTAGTTGGACATAAAACATCTTAGAATATTGTAATATAAAGGCGGTGAGTAATCTCTTGCTTCACAGCCCATCATATCTGGGTATACAGTAATTAGCTGAGAATGCCAAGCGTATGGTTCAAACTCCAAACCAGAACGGAATCACTGCAATCTCTGCAGTGGTGTCACGCTCGGGCGCTGGAAGGAGCACTAGGGCCCCCAGGCACAAAGGGTCCCGAAATTGTAGTTAAAAAAATTAACAGCATGGATCTTGAACCAAGAGCTCAGCTCAAACTTAGAATGTTTAGATATTAATATTTTTTCTGATGTCCATTTCATAATCACAGTATTATCATAATATTGTGCATTTATTGGTCTATGGTATCTTATGTATTCTTTAGTTGATAAATTCTGATAATTGTCAGTAAAATATTAAATATTTCACTTATTAGATTTACGATCAGATCAGATCAAACTAGCTGCGTTAATAGGATCAAGAACACATTGTAAGCTGCCACGTGTGCGGCTCATGACAGTGGGATAGGTTCAATCATGGACGGCAGAAATATGCATTCTCATAAAAAAAATATGGATTACTAATAGATTTTCAGTTGTAAAAATACAACCCTAAAGTAGCAAACAATGCATTTCCGGTATTTAAGGAAAAGCATTCCAATGATGCCCTGGACACCCCAACCCCAGGGGCGGGGATTTTAGAACAAAAGTCTCACACCCACAAATTTGTCGAACTTGGCATTTATGAGGGCCATTAATAACAGTCAGCGCCAGAGCCCCACAAACTCTGTGATGCTACTGAATCCCTGAACTTACTTGTACATTCTGCGTCGTCAGTCTTCCTTGAGTATCCCGTAATGCATCGACAAAAATAGCTGGCGACGAGATTCACACACTCTTCCAAATCTTTGCAGATATCCGGGTTTTCTGCACACTCGTCTATATCTGAGATATTATAAAATAGTAATCAT
>NW_022692025.1:0-320 GCF_011630105.1 Anneissia japonica
CTTTTGTGCAAAAAGTGACAATGTTAAAAAGTTGAGTCAAAATGTAATTTTTTTTTGTTAGGCAAGGTGAGATAGCCTGAAACAAACACTATTCAATTGAAAGTTTGAAAATTTTCGGAAAAGTACTCGAAATATTGCGGAAAGACAAAAATTTGCACTAAGTGTTCAACTCGGCGAGATAAGCACTTTTGTGCAAAAAGTGACAATGTTAAAAAGTTGAGTCAAAATGAAGTTTTTTTTTATTAGGCAAAGTGAGATAGCCTGAAACAAACACTATTCCATTGAAAGTTTGAAGTTTTTCGGAAAAGTACTCGAAATAT
>NW_022692025.1:464-628 GCF_011630105.1 Anneissia japonica
TGGCGGAAAGTCAAAAATTTACACTAAGTGCTCAACTCGGCGAGATAAGCACTTTTGTGCAAAAAGTGACAATGTTAAAAAGTTGAGTCGAAATGTAAATTTTTTTGTTAGGCAAAGTGAGATAGGCTGAAACAAACACTATTCCATTGAAAATTTGAAGTTTT
>NW_022692026.1:0-537 GCF_011630105.1 Anneissia japonica
GTAATAGAAAGATTGTCCAACGTGAATTTACTCTACAACTGCTTCATGCGGTACTAATCTTCAGGTGTGAGTGGATAGGAAGATTATGGAGGTATAAATGAAGTTCAGCTGGTGTATATGCTAATTGTGTTACGTATTCTTGAGTAGAAATTTGTTTCTGTGTCTGCATTTTGAAAGCAGCTCTGTTCTTTTGTTTAAACAAATTCCTACAAACACAAACTTTTAAACGTAGAACACTTTAATATTTCCTTATATCACAAAGAAGTCCACTCATAAAATGTTTAGTAGAAAATTTTGATTGGTTATTAATCAAAATTCAAAAGAAACATATTAAGTCTAATATGACCACAACATAAGGAAGTCCACTCTTTAAATGTTTAGCACTTTTTAGTTGATTGTTATCAATATACGCGGAAAATTGGTGTATTAGAAACACAGAAAAGAAGTGTAGAAGAGCAAACAGGTAAATGTAAACTAGGCCTAAAATTACTGCGAATCAGGGGGCCCGGTGGCGAGAAAGTGTTTTTTTTTGGGGGG
>NW_022692027.1:0-2883 GCF_011630105.1 Anneissia japonica
TGAACTGAAAACACAATTGATCGATTCTACCGATGTTTCTGAATAAGCAATTAAAGGACAAAAAAATACGGTACGAATTCCAACTAACCATGAACTAACAAAGCGATATTGAATACACCATTAAAAAAAAATAAAATAAAAAACATTTTGCCAAGATCAGTGTTGTTTTTTTTTGTTTTTTTTTTTTTTGCTAATGTCAGGCTCAAAATGATCTTATTTTGTTCTTATTTTACACACTTTTCAAATATTGGATTATTATTGCAGTGGCTGATCCGAAGTGGGGAGAAAGGTCGTATTTGACACCCTATCTGTAAAAGTTTTTCTCTGGCATCCCTCTATTTCTATTTGATCCGCCATTGTATTGTACAGCAATAGGCCTAGGCCTATATTACATATACTGCATTATAGAGGGTATATAATCACACCTACAGCATATAAATTACAGATAATTTAAACAGAAAAAAATAAACAGAATTTGACAGTATAACATTCTTACGGTGTATGACTAGTCTTATTTGTTGGATTTTCTATTTGTTTAAAATTATTTTGTTCTTATATTTTAAAGCAATTTCAGTTTGGTGTTTTATTGTGTTAAATGTGTTTTATTTATTTAAAAAAAAGTGTATTAAAAAGCTCAGTAAGTTTATTTATGTATTTTTTTTAAAATTTCGACTCCAATTTCAAACAAGTAACAAATTCGAGGAGGTCAAATTGCATGTGTATGTAGTTTTTACAGAAAATGACAGTGGGCCTATCGTTATATAAAATACAATCGTTCGTTATATCAAATAAAACATATGCCCAGGTCTAAATTTTGGGCTTACAGTCCATAATTAAACTACATGTCCTGCCTTTAATATTAATATACAAGCAAAATACTGGATTACTGGTTGCCCATATAATACTCTGGAGTATAAAATCTCAAGATTATTCCAAAGTAAAATGTTTTCAGAATGTAGACAAGGAAATACATATAATATTACCTTCTGATCGTGCGCAAGTTCTAACGTCAGGAAGGCGATGTTGCTTAATATAGCACCAATGATTAGATGTGTTAGTATTTGAAAGCGCGTTGACTTCCTCAACTCCCTGAAAAGATATACACCAATCGTAAATTTAAAATCACGGCCTGAAAAACATATTTTCTGGGGCATTGAGGTTCCCTATACAATTGTATTATTTAAGAAGACTAAAATGGGGCAGCTGACTCTCAATGAGTTATAGTAAAATTTTGCTTAAGCTGCCCCTGACCAAAATTTTTGTTGTACTGTACCTTTTGTAAATGTGTATTGGTCGAATAAATAGATAAAATGAAAAAAAAATGAAAAAATCACATTCAATGGACAAAACTACAAAAAAATAAATCAATAAATAGAATAACAACAAAGACAACTAACTATGGCCAACTTACGGTAATATATTTTGAATGACTAAGGCTGCTAACAGGAATACAGTTGAAATTATTAATCCAATGTATGTTATCACGCTCATGGCAATTTTATTTGGTTCAGAAATCTGAAAATGGTAAAGAAAAGCAAAATATTCTGTCAGTGCGTATAATGGTAAGCATGCCTTAACACGAATTCACGTTTAAACGTTTGCCTAAGTTTATGTACTGGCTGGTAGAGCTTGTTCATACTGATTATTGGTGATATAAAAAAAAATCACAAAACAAAACAAAAAAAATCAAAAAATAAAAACACTCTAACAATAATGAGAATAATAAACTATGGCCGGTATGGCAACTAATCCCAACTTTTCACTATTAAATCAAACCCTGTCCTTCCTGTCTTGGCAAACGTGTCCGGAATCAAGCTACAACAGTAACCTCACATGACTTGGTTATCGAATTGCCTCTCCCGTTCAAATCTGCCACAAATAGCCTATCACCTCAGTAAATTACTTTGATTAAGAAAAGAATGTACATTAATTATTTTAAAAATAAAATGTTCCAGAGACAATATTTCAAAATTAGCTATGCATCTTCGTGGAATCCTTCTTTTTAATTTTAAGCCAACCAGTACATAGTTGAAATCGGGATTGCTGATTTTTACCACAGAAAAAAAAATCTGGTTATCCTACCTACACATTATGCCCAGTTAATACTATTGTTTAATTCAAACGTTTTTATGTGATTGCTTCTGCGAGTTTTCGTCTGTTCTATGCATTTGTGTTGCTTCATTTGTGTTTACAATATAAGATTTTAAAAATTAAAAAAAAAAGCAAATTCTTCACTCAGATAGGGCATAGATATATCGTATGGCTATTTCAATTATTTGACAATTACATACCGCATCATTATCAGATTCGCTGGTCTGAAAAAGGATCGCGTAGCTGGTTGTATGGTCACAAGTGCATTTGACAAAATATGTCGCACTATTAGTCTCGCATCCTGTTGTTGACCAATAACTGCAAAAATAATATTAATATAGAAAATCATATAAAACAAACATTCTGGAGAGGTGCTTAGTGCTGCTAAGATATTTTATTAAGTACTGCTAAAATATCTTATAAAGTAAACGAACGTTTTCAGTGATCGGCCTTTATCAGGTATATTTATATATCTGTATTATATACGTATAATTCTATCATATAATTCTTTTGATAAACAATTTATATTATAAATATAAAAAATACAAAATATTTTTTTCATAAATATTTATTTAAAAAAAATCATAAATTGAAGAATATTTGTAAGAGATTAATCACATTATTATATATATTATATACAATCCAAACAATAACATTTACGATGATTTAGCGTGCATCTTTAAACTCTATTTTCTCCATAGAACAAAATTATTTTAATATGCTGATATTGAACTGAGAAATTATAAAAAGTCTATTCAATGTATACGTCTAATTTTCAGAATTATCAGATTA
>NW_022692028.1:0-1240 GCF_011630105.1 Anneissia japonica
ATTTTTTTAAGTAATTCAGCCTCTTTTCTTTTAAAATGTACATTTTTTTAATTATAGAAAAAAAACAAAAACAAAAAAAAAAGCGATTAAGTAGAATCAAAATATATTATATATTTACAGGAATTTCCTGTCTCATTCAAAGTCGATGAACATTACTTCTTGCCATTCCTACTATGCATATGTAGGCATAGATAAGTAATACAATACATATTCAGTACAGCACGGTCGACTTTGGCTTAAAAAACTACGGTATGACAGTCGACAGAAGACGGGAAATGCAATTTACTACCTCTAAAATCTTACAACTATTACCAATGTATTTTATTTAAAGGCTGGTATACTTATATCATATTGAAATATTCCACTAAAACCGGAGAACTTTCGTCCAAATTGCTACACATTTTCACTTTCCTCACGACATTGTTTACATTAGTTACCGAGTTTACAAGAACGTTTGTGATTGGCTAATAGCGTCTCACCAATGCTTAACAGATATGGTAAGTGTGCTGTGATTGGGTACTGCTTTCGTGAACGACATTATTTTTTCGAAGATAAATTCTCATTTTTGGTTACAGTTTCCCCAAATTTACGATTGCCGACAATTATATTATGTTTCAATAAAATAGTACTGACATTTTTGTGCGAATGCCAAGTAGCGCGGATCGGTGGGTCACAGAATTCGTAAACTAAGCCGATTTTGGAGCCTCAACCCACGGTCTACATTCTCCAAACTTTGTTTGTAATATTAGTGAGTTATAATATTATCATTATTACTGTATTATTATTTATTATTATTATTATTTATTATTATTCATTGAAATTTTGATTTGTAATTTGTAAAACATTTAAACATTTTGATTTGATTTAAAATATGTATTAAAACAATCAATATATTATAATACAATTAGGCATATCTTTAAAATATATTTTTATCTTTAAAATCTTTAGTTGCACAATTAATTGATTTGTAAAGTAAAATTGGGCATGTTTGCATAGCACAGGACTCCTTGGACAAGTTTTCGCTTTTATTGGAGGATTCAATTTTTATTTTTAATTATAATTTAAGCTACCTTTGACTGATTCTTCATGTAGCTTTCTGGATAGTTATATATAATTTAACAGCAAAGTGCAACATTGCATCTTTTTATAAATCATTGCTGCTTGAAAATCCTTCTTTTTTTTTTTTTATTATCATCGTAATTAAGCCGATTTAAGTACTACCTTACGGTGTTCGGCCGAA
>NW_022692029.1:0-943 GCF_011630105.1 Anneissia japonica
TTGATTTTACATACAGTACGGGACCTGAGAGCATACGTAAATCGGGGATTTGTAAAATCAAGGTTGGGTTAAATTTGTGGTGACTTTTGACCTAATACATTATGTTATGTTATGAACAAACGATGCTAACTAGGCCTACAACGTACAACTTTAGGGCCTAGGCCTACAACTGAGGCGAACTAAAACCATGTGCACTGACTGGGCGAGCCAAACAAATACCATCCATGTGCAAAATTATGCCTACTCAGCTTAGTAAACTTTGATCAGACAAGTTTTTTACACAAAGCAAAGGAAAGAAATTTATTTTGAGCACCGACGGTAGTTGTTCATATCGCTCAGTCCACATGGTTTCAGGTTATAACAGCAGGTTAATTAGGTACAATGAACGTTGCCATTGAATTCAAATACTGTGGATATAATTTGTTTATTGTTACAGTATTGATAATAAACGAAGAGAAACTAGGCCTAACAAATATCTTTTGACAATATAGTGGCTCTAGAAAGAGCTGTTTGTTTTGAGAATTTTGGGGGTTTTTGATGATGTCATCTTCCGTACAAGGAGTATGTAAAACTGTAGTTCTACTGCATAAACTGTAACCTGGATGCCAGGATAATTTTGGAGCCCACATCCTGCTCCATCTCAAACAGTAAGTGATAAATCTTTTGACTGCACACTGTTGATCTCTGGGGGTCTAGGTTTTGAATTCAAATTTGCTTATTATTATACTATACATACGTACAAAAATTTGAAAATTCAGGTACACTACAACTTATGAAGACATTTTTGAGGTATCAGACATATATTATAAATTCGTTTTTGGCTATTGAAACTGAATATAGATGAATGTAAATGTCATTGTTTCTTGTACAGCGGATATTACCCCATTGATGGCTTCTGGAGCAAATAAATATTGAATTGAATAGACCAAGTGAGTGAAGCGAT
>NW_022692030.1:0-694 GCF_011630105.1 Anneissia japonica
TGCAGTTATAAATGAAAACAATAGCTCATGGGAAAGTAAATGGGAAGGTTTGCATACCTTATTTTTAGGTGGTTTTATTTATTTATTTTTATATTTTTTGAAGTTTTTGTGTTCAGCAGCAGCAGCAGCAGCAATAATAATAATAATAATAATTATTATTATTATTATCATTATTATTATTATAAACAAAATAATATTATAATTATAAAATAATTCGGATAACATAAAAATAAATAATAAAAATAGTTATAATAAAAAAATAATATTTAGACCTACAGTATAAATAATTGGACCACAAGTAATGTTATCTTTCTACATATTAAGGAGATACGTCAGACCCATCCAATTTTAGGATGATTGCTTTAGCATCGTCAGTTGGTAAGCTAAACTATCAACTACTCGCTGAGAATCTGGAGAGTTTCATATTAAAAACAATATAATTAACTTGTCCCTACAAAAGGCTTTTATTAAAAGGGTCAGTGGAGTTGTAGAACGCAATACGGTTATCCACGAAATTGTTCGACACTCAAAATGCTATGACAGCTCATATAGATTGGTTCGACCTGGAAGACGCCTTTGGATCTGTTTATGACTTAATAATTCACTTTTCTTTATCAGTAAAGTATAACCCTATATATCAAAAAACCTATATCACAGTATTTTAGGAAAAGTTGTAACAAAAAATTGGTCATCG
>NW_022692031.1:0-799 GCF_011630105.1 Anneissia japonica
AAATTTATTATACTTATTACTTATACCTTATATATATACTATATTTTACTTATATATATATACTATATTTATATATATACTATATTATATATATATAAACTATAGTTACTTAATTATCTGTCTGTTATGCCAGATAATGTAAAAACAAAGGTATGATTAGCAATCAAATTATAACAAAGTCTTAGATGCTGTCCTTGTTTAGGACAGCAGTTTTGATTAATTTTTAAAAAATACAATTTTTACATGTATACGACAATAAAAAATTAAACTTTAAATTATCTAATCCCGTAACTATACTATACCCTTCATACTTTTTAAAGAGCTTAATAATAAATAATAATATCAGGAATTTATAAGGCGCCAATTCCAAAAAAGAAAAAAGTGTGATACCCTCGGACAATAATATGGTCTTAATTACTTTTTACTTTATATTCAGGTTTGCTTAGATTGTAAACAGTAACTTAAATATTGTATAAATATAGACGTATATAATTAGAAAATACAATAAAAAAAATCATTACATTTTGCTTTTTTCCTTTCATTATTAAAAAAAAAGGATGAAAATATAAACATGTTTCTCTTGAATTAAAAAAAAATATGTACTATTATATATATATATATATATATATAAATATATATTTGCAATAAAGTATTATATTGTGTATGCATAAGCCTTGTCATACAAGTATACAATAACATTTGGTACTTATATAGACAAAATATATATACATAGACAAAATATTGATAGTTATTGTAATTATGCATAAACAATAAAATTACATTTTCTTTCATAAATTAC
>NW_022692032.1:0-2078 GCF_011630105.1 Anneissia japonica
GTCATGATTTGAAAACACATTTGAAGATACACACAGGAGAAATGCCATACAAATGTGATTATTGCAAAAGAAAATTTAGACACTTGAGCCGTTTGACAACACATTTAAGGGTACATACAGGAGAAAAACCATATAAATGTGATCAATGTGAAAAGAAATTCAAAGACAGTACCACTTTGAAATCACATGTAAGGACACATACAGGGGAAAGACCTTATGAATGTGAACATTGTGGAAAGAAGTTTAGTAGAAGTGACACTTTGAAAACACATTTAAGGATACATACAGAAGAAAGACCATATGAATGTGAATATTGTGGAAAGAAATTTTATCAAAATAGCAATTTGAAAACTCATTTAAGGATACATACAGGAGAAAAACCTTTTGAATGTGATTATTGTGGAAAGAAATTTTATCAAAGTAGCAATTTGAATACTCACTTGAAGATACACAAACGAAAACAATCTTTATGAGTGTGAAAAGAAACTAAACACAACATCAATTTGAAAACTCATTTGAGGATTCAGAAGAGAAATCACTTGAATGAGAACATTTTGAAACATTAGTGATTTGAGGCTACAAATAGGAAAAATGTGATCATTGTGAAAGGAGATTCCATGCAAGTGTGGTAATTGTGAAACAAAGTTTTAATCAAATTTGAACTTTGAAAAACATGTGTATGTTAATAACATACAGCACAGACACCGTGTGTAAGTGAACATTGTGGAAAGAAGTTCAATCTGTATAACACTTTAAAAAACATTTAAGGATACATATCAGAAGAAAGACAATTATAAATTCGACATTTTTGGAAAAAATTTTAGAAACAGTTTAGCACTTTTCTGTACATTTGAGAGTGTGCACACAGGAGGGAAGCCATACAGAATGTTAAGAATTGTGTAGGTAAAATGATCATCTGAAAAGATATTTAATGATACCGTATTTTTAACAATGTGGAAGAATTTGAAAAGAATTTATGTAATTGAAAGCACACTTGTTTAATACATTATACAGTATAACTTACATAAATTGGGAAAAAAAATGAATCTAATTAATTTTAGTGCAGTAGTACTGTACCTAGCAATTTTAAATGACAGCTAAGAAAATATAAGGGATGATTTTGCATTGGTAAGAAGAATTTAAAGACGTATAATTTGATGTTTTCCTATCCTTGATAAAATATTTTGAGAATTTTATTAAATTCATCATAGTATTGTGGTGTACTTAAGTGCAAAGTAAACTTGGTTTCCATTCCAAACTGGGTAGTTAAAACAGGTATCAGGTACAGTACTTGTTTTAGTAAAGTTTAGTGTAATTGTATCCACAACTGAAGAAGAAAAAAATAACTGATAGTAGTTGTTTTGGTGCTTGATGTTGGTCATTTACAGTACAGTATTTATTTATTTAATTCACTCAATAAAACTGAGTTATCATCAATTGGAATATCTCTCTGTTAATTTACCAGCTGATGGGAAGATCACACAATTTCCAAGAGAAAAGAGAATTTCCCTGGATCTCCATTAGAGCTTAACACCTGGACCCACACAAAATCTTCACACAATTCCCCTCCCCCACCGCTAGTGCCACCATTATCATCGATTGGCATTAATTGGTTGATAATTTTATCTAATTTCAAATTTCATTTTACTGTATAGTGGAAATAAAAGCCAACACAACCACTAACATAATGGCAAAACAAAAAATTACTGAAACCGAACTTATCTTAAAATTCACTTCAATGAATATTTTGTTAACATTGGCACTTCAATTTCTAATAATATACATGTATTAAGTCCTTTAGTTCATTAAAGATTACCTGACCTAGTAATATTGAAGATGAAGTTACTAACTTAATTTCTCAAAAGACAAAAAGAGTCTTCCTGGGACTGACAGTTTTTCCAACAAAATTTTAAAACAAATGTCTTAACCATAAAACACACTTCAAATGTCGGGAAAGCTCATTTCCTGCCATCTAGGAATCAAAATTTTCCCGGTAGAGAAACACAGGACCTTCCTTTCTTTTTGGGATTTATTGATTCATGTCAAAAGACTACGTAGGCCTATGCAATTACTCAATT
>NW_022692033.1:0-1129 GCF_011630105.1 Anneissia japonica
ACAGTCTGTCCGCCGACACGCTGCTCAGTAAAGTCTCCCTGAATACCGACACCAGTCCGACGGCCAGTTCGTTCTCCATCCTGTTCAGCGCGATTTCGAACGCTCTCTTGCGAAAGAATTCGGAGTTGTATCTTCGGCGTCTGTCCGGGTCGTAAAGACGTTCGAGAACCGTGCCGATGCAGGTCCTGAACCGTATCATGGCACCGTCTTTGCTTCGCGTTTTTTCCATTTCTCGTCTAGGTCCCAGAAACATCGCGATAACTTCTCCCACGTGCTCCGCTTCGTACTGGTTCTCGTAGAATTCTTTACCGGTCAGAGCGCATCGTTTGGTGTTCATGTCGATGTTGTGCACGATGCACGAACTCTCGTCGGACGTGCACGTGTGTATCTTGAGCGACGTCTCGCACACGTACTGCAATCCGTCGTGCAGCGGTTCCGCGAAACGACATCGACCCGGTACGCACGTGTGCATTTCGTCAACGTGGTAGATGGTGTAGCGTTTCGATTTCAGATATCTGTTAAGTGCTAACATCTCTCTTTTTCTTTTACTCACCAGGCCTCGAGAGGAACCGGTTGCGACCTCGGATGGATGGACGAATACCCGTGGATGAAACAGGCGGCGATGATATCCACTCTGCCCATCTTTCAGCCCAAGAACGTGTCCGTGCTGTTGACTTCGTCGATGACCTCTAGTGATCATTGGTCTCAGGAGTTCGTGTCGTTAAAACACAAGGGCCGTCCGCTGGTCAAGTACATAACGCAGTCGTATCTGTGCGACGCCTGTTTCGAAAAAGGCGTCAGAACCGTATGCGCCCATCGGAGGCATCTGGTGCCCGAACACATAGACGGAAGCGACGGTAACGTCGTCCAGCAGCTGTCTCTTATACACATCTTTCCGCTTCGACGAGTACTGCCATTCTCTGTACCCATGCAACGCGGAGCGTCTCTTTTCCGGGCGTCTTCTTAACAGGCTGTTCTCGGACGAACGCCGTTCGGATCAACGTCACGGCTTCGCTTCCGGGTTGCTGGTTGCCGTCGATCCGACTCCGTCGGACGTAAGCGGCATCGGAATCGTGGCCGGTGCGCTGATGGGCGACGGCGATGTAAGACAGGTGAGTCTGACCGGAGG
>NW_022692034.1:0-901 GCF_011630105.1 Anneissia japonica
ATTTTCTTAAGGAAAAAAAAAAGAAAAATATATTCAAATTGAAGTGCGAGAGTGTAATTTCCGCTCATCTAGAGATGCCCTAATCATAAATTTTCTTGGGTGGGTGGTTCCTCGGTCTGTGGTTCCTCGGTGAAAGACCCTCCCTGGTTCACCTCTCTTTCAAATTCCTGGATTTGCCACTGTTGATTTATTATATATTTTTTATAATAATAATAATAATACACATTTTTAAAGCGCCTATTAAGGCAAACAAAACTGGCTTGTCACCGGCGCTGGAGGATGTTAGAAAGAATTTGAACTATTTGAAGAGGAATGATTTAAGAGTAGATTTGAATAATTGCGGATCAGAAATGATACGTAATTGAGGAGGCAGAGAGTTCCAGAGTTTAGGAGCAGAGAAAGAAAAAGAGCGTTCACCGGTACGAATATGCTTGACTCGTGGAGTAACAAGTTTGAGGGATTGAGAAGAACGAGTAAAACGGGAAGAAACCTGTTTGTCTATAAGCGAACAGAGATAAATTGGAGCACGACCATGGATAGATTTTTGGGTGAGAAGAAGAATTTTAAAAATGATTCGCTTATCAACTGGAAGCCAGTGAAGAATGTTTAAAATTGTGGGTGAACCTTTTAGACAATGTTACAACACGATCAGCAGAGTTCTGAAGTTTCTGAAGGTGTCTAATGCTACTAGCAGGTAAACCATTGAGCAATGCATTGCAAAAGTCAAGTTTGGATGAAATAAAGATAAATAAAAAAATATATTTTTGCGCTTATTTATAATGCGTCTATTGCAATTTTCACTTTATCCTCTCAAACAGTCCTAAGAACGTTCAGAGTGCGCTACTTCACAGGAGGATTCGCCCCCTTGACCCCCGCTGGGGTATGATACGTAATTCGTATA
>NW_022692035.1:0-366 GCF_011630105.1 Anneissia japonica
CATCAAAGAAAGGTAAATACAGTGTTCGATTAAAGGACATAATAATACATCGTTGTAGCATAGCTCTCAACGAATATAGTCCTGTAAATAAATGAATAAAGAAATTGTGTAATAAAATGCCTCTGGCGGGACTCGAACCCGATGTATTATTATGTCCTTTATTCGAACACAGTATTTACTTTTCTTTGATGATTTATATATAATTTAGTGGCCCTTGGAGCAAATTATAAGAATAGGCCCCTCTAGACGCTCGGAAATGGCACTCTCGGACGGTAAAAATGCTTTTTCAAAGCAGTGTTTCTCTACAAAATTATTGACTTCCTCCCGACGCAGTTATGCTCCCTCGTATGCTCCTCCTCTCTTAGA
>NW_022692035.1:431-704 GCF_011630105.1 Anneissia japonica
GTCCACCTCACTGCCCCCACCATGGTTGGGGCTGAGGGAATAGACAATTTTGAGAATAGGGACCTCTCAGGCGTTGATCCAGAGTTTTCGAGAGCTCGGTTTCCAAGAATCGCTCACCCTATCGCCGATAGTCGTGTCAGTTGTGTGCACAGACGAATCGGGGAACTTTTCCGATGGCGCAAGGCAGCTAGCAACGCACCCTGATTCTTCTGCGTCTGCAACGCATTCGGAAAAGTTGAACCAGGTTCAACCTTCCCGATAACTGTCGGCAAC
>NW_022692036.1:0-783 GCF_011630105.1 Anneissia japonica
TTCAAGGCCGCCCCCTCCCCTTCATTTTTTTAAGGAAAAAAGAGAAAAATATATTCAAATTGTGCCAGTGTAATTTCCGGCCATCTAGAGATGCCCTAATCGTAAATTTTCTTACCTCAGCCTCAACCATGGTGGGGCTGAGGTGAGTGGTTCCTCAGTCTGTTAATGTCCCTCCCTGGGTTACCTCTCTTTCGAATTCCTGGATCTGCCACTGTTGATTTATTATATAATTATTTTTGCGCTTATTTATAATGCGTCTATTGCAATTTTTACTTTATCCTCTCAAACAGTCCTAAGAACGTTCAGAGTGCGCTACTTCACAGGGGGATTCACCTCCTTGACCCCGCCGGGGTCCTACGTAATTCGCATAACGGCTCCCCCCCCCCTTTCAAAATCCTGGCTACGTCCCTGGCTATTTTGGACGATAGATGAAATAATTTCGCTTTGGATCTACCAGATTCGTAATGAGCAAAGTAAAAATACCCTAAATCCAATGGATCCCAACCTCTACATAAAATGTTTGATTCGTTATAGAGGATGCTTTTATAGGCCCTATAAATGGAATCTGTCTTTATTTAGGAAAATGTGGTGAATTTGGTCTCAGTTGTATTTTAATTACAATATTATACAAATAATAATTTTTTTTCTGATATATGTTGATAAATTAGTGATTTTGAAATTTGTACTTTGTGGTCATATATATATTATTTAGGTATAGGGTGTACTTAGCTTTAGCGCGAAATCGATGTGAATTAAGAGATTTCTCCGGAGCTAACAATGTAC
>NW_022692037.1:0-543 GCF_011630105.1 Anneissia japonica
AATGATGTTAATTTATTGAAAGAGGGCCAGCCTAGACTAATTAGGGCTAATCAGTAGTTTTTATTTTTATTTTACACTAGTTGGCTGGTTATTTTTATCGGTAAAATTGACGGCTAAAACGGCTTCGGGAGAACACTGCATGTTGTTTCAGAACATTATTAATGAATGCCTTTATGACATCTAGCACTGAAGGGTCATTATTTTTTGAATGTTGCAAATCTGCCTTTATAGTAGTGTTTCTTATCTTAAACATAAAATCTAAAGCTGAAACACAAGGATACAGAACTGAACCAGGATCTATAGTACAGTAAGGTTAAGTAAAAGATCTCCATGGCTGAGTACACACAAAGTAGATACCACCAGTTTACCAGACTGATTAAGAAAGGCTTCAGGATTTACACTAGGTAGATTACACTGGTTTAACTGACTGAGATTTAAAGCCAGGTCAAGTGACGTAGCAAAAAGATACATAATATAAAAAAAAAGAGTACACAAAGGTTTCACATCCTTTTGTATTGGCCTATTCTATTTGGCTGTAAAATA
>NW_022692038.1:0-2128 GCF_011630105.1 Anneissia japonica
CAATACTTGGAGTATGTATTATACTTTCTTATCTGAGATTAATCAGTGGACCTTTCGGTTAATATTAACAATAATAATAATAATAATAATAATAATAATAATAATAATAATAATAATAATAATAATAATAATAATAATTATAATATTGGGTAGGTCGCAACCAAACTGTGCCCTTTTATTACATTTAGCACATTGCATAATGTTCGCTGAGTGTCCTCAGTGATCAAATTAAGCGCCGCTATAGTCTTGTGCCCCCTCCACATTAGCTTAAAATGTTCAGTTTTATTTCTGCATGTCAGAATTAATTCAATGTAACAAAATTCACAGTTTCTATATAATCATTTGTTATTTATTTATTTATTTATTTTATTTATTTATTTGGTTTTCTTTATTTTAGACTGCAGGGTTGGCCTGTTCAGTTATACAAACTGCTTTACAAAGGCGCCCTGCAGTTACATAGATCATACAAACATGAAAATACAACAAACAAACATTTATCTAATAATGTAAACAACAAAACGGAGAGTATTATAGTATTATAAGAATGTTAAAATTGTATAAACATTTCAGTAGCGGAGTTAAAATTCAATTAAGTCAAGATTTTAAAAAAATGACTTTGAATAAATCTGCATGAATTTGCATGATTAATGAATTGAGAGAATTCTGCGTAAAATAGATGTTTGGAAGCTTCAGTCAGACTCTATCAGATAAAACAAGTAGCATTTTTTTTGTGTGTGTTTTTAACGAAGTTTGCATAAATTTGCATTAATAACAAGAAGCACTCGGAGAAAGCGGACCTTCGCCAAGCAGCCATAAGAGAAATATTGCCATTTGGTTGGCAGTATGTTCAACACACACATACTGATGAAGCTTTTAAAGCAGCCATGGTCAAAATATGGCTTTTGTTTTTGTTTCTCTTTTTATTGTGGCTGATGCTTTGAACACTTAAAATAGTTTGGTGCATTATAGGCTTAGACCTACACAATCAAACACACTCTGCAAATTTGGTGAAAATGCAATCATGTGTTTTTAAGTTGTGGAGGTTAAGCTTATGTGTCTTTCATGACCCCAAATGACCTTTGACCTCATGGCCCAAACATTAATTCATTTCCTTCTGAAGTCAGTATATGAGCACAGCCTGCAACTTTGGTGAAAATCCGATTATTCGTTCTCAAGTTACTAGCAGATTAAGCTTATTTTATGTCAATGACTCCAAATGCCCTTTGACCTTTTACCACATGACCCCAAAATTCAATAATTTCCTTCTGAAGTCCTTATGAACACATCCTACGAATTTGGAGAAAATCCCATCATCCATTGTGGAATTATCGGGACAAGCCTCCGCTTCTTTTGATGCCTATGTAAATAATTTGCAATTTGTAATTTGTTGTGGATTTTTTCTGAATAAATGTAATTAACATTGATTTAGTGCCCTCTGTGACCCTGTGACCTTTGAACTCATGACCTCAAAATGTTATCAATTCTCTCTTACCTCGTTATAAACATACCCTGCGAATTTTGTGAAAATCCGATCATTCGTTGTGGAATTATCGGGAGATTAAGCTTATTTAATGCACTGTTGACCGCTGTGACCTTTGACCTCATGACTCCAAAATTGAATGGTTTCTTTCTTACCTCATCAAAAACCCACCCTGCGAACTTGATGAAAATGCGTCCATCCGTCCTCAAGTTATCTTCGAGATTAAGCTTATTTAATGTACTTTATGACCCTGTGACCTTTGACCTCATGAGCCCAACATTTAATCGTTTCTTTTTTACCTCATCATAAACCCACTCTGCGAATTTAGTGAAAATTCGTCCATCCGTTCTCAAGTTATCTTGTACACAAACAAACAAACAGACAAACCAACCAACCTATCTTCAGTCACAGCTTACACACATAAGTAGGCCTATTTACTGTAATACGAATGAGAAAGTTTACCTGACCGTTTTCAAGAGGAGAAAACCTTGAATTTTGAAGAACTTAAAAGTCATTAAAAGACACCTCAAAAGTCGTAAAAGCTCATTTTCTGCCATCTAGTGATCAAAATTTTCTCGGGGGAGGACCTCCCATTTTTAACGTTTTTATGAAAAAAAAGCCTGACCCCCCCCCCCCCACCCCTCCAAA
>NW_022692038.1:2144-6622 GCF_011630105.1 Anneissia japonica
CCCTTGTACACCAACACAAAGAGATGGATGACAAGAGACATTAAACAACTCCTAAAACTAAAACAGCGAGCAGTTCAACGCAATGAAAATTAAGTAAAGAGGCAAATACAAAACGATATAGAACAATTGATCAAGAAAGGCAAACGTAAATTTGGAGAAAGAATCAAGGAGAAATTCAGGACTGGCGACCCCAGGAAGCATGGGATGGTATGAAGAAAATAATAGGAAAGAAGAAGAAAGCTGATGTAAAATTATTACCAGGTGTTAATCCAACTGAATTTGCAAACAATTTAAATGTATTCTTTAATCGTTTCGACAGAGTTGACTACGAAAATGAATTAAATACTCTTAATATGTCTTTAATAAATAAGGTAGGCCTAGATGAAAATGAAAATAACATGTTAAAAATAAGTGTATGAGACGTCGAAAGGGTATTTAAATATGTTAAACCAAACAAAGAGTTTGGCCCAGATATGATATCTGGAAAGGTTTCAAAGTCGTGTCATAAAGAACTATCACACATTTTCTCTTTCATGTTTGATTGGTCATTAGTTACCTACAGTATTCCAAAACTGTGGAAATCTGCAAAAATAAATCCATTAAGTAAGATATCTAAACCAAATTCATTAGACGACTTCAGACCAATTGCATTAACATCCATTTTTATGAAGAGTTTTGAAAATATAATTAAAGGTATGATAGTTGAACAAACTAAAAAATTCTGTGATCCATATCATTTTGCATATAGTGCAAAAAAAAAAAAAATAAAAAAAAGAGTAGACGATGCAATAATCACATTTCTGCATGGAGTTTATGAACACCTTGATAAAGCCAATTGCCATGTTAGATCATTATTTTTGGATTTCAGTTCGGTGTTTAATACAATAGAAACACATGTTTTAGTATGAAAGCTCAGAAATATGCATCTAGATCCTCGTATATCACTGTGGATTAGTAACTTTATGAGTTATAGAATACAAAGAGTTAAGTTTGGAGACGTTGCCTCCAACTACATGACATCTAATACAGGCGCACCACAAGGGTGCGTTTTATCGCCTTCGTTGTTTTCTTTATACACAAGTGATATTAAGATGTATGGAACATACATGTAGCATTGTAAAATTTGCAGATGACGTGTGTAACTGGATATATTACAAATGGTTTTGAAACAGAAAATAGAAATGAAGTCAGTAGGATTTTAAGTTGGTGTAAGGACAATTATTTGCTAATAAATGTTAAAAAACTAAAGAGATGGTGTTGGTTTTTGAAAAGGGTAGGGTTATGTGGAATCAATTGAAATGGAAAATAAGGATATTGAAATGACAAATGAATACAAATATCTTGGAATGACAGTCGATAATAAGTTGAAGTGGGACACTCACACACTTAACTTGTACATTCAATGCAGACAACGCTTATATTTTTTTAGGCAGTTAAGCAAATTTAAAGTTGGACAAGAAACATTATCTTTATTGTATAAGAGCATGATACAACCTGTTATTTGCTTCTGCTGTATAGCCTGGTTCTCTGAGCTCACAAGAAATAAATCAAGATATATTATCAAAAGTAACTAAGGCCGCAAGTAAAACTATCAACAAAAATGTCAATCCCATAAAAGAAATTGTTGAGGAAGCCATTTTATCTAAACTGCAAGAAATAATTTGTAATGAAACACATCCCCTACATAATGAAATACATACTGTATAAACAAATCAGGAAGACTAAGGCAGCTAAAAACAAACCGACCTAAACACTCTTTTCTCTCAAGTGCAATTTGTCTCTACAATGGTAAATTCAGTAGGTTTGATTACGCAAACTTTGCTATATTGGTATTTGGCAACCTATTAGACAACCTGAAGAAATGGTAATCCAGAAGTCGTAGCCCTACAATTACTATGAGGAAAGTAAAGTTTTGTCCGTCTCTGAATTTCCATAGTGTTAATTGAGCCTACTATTAATTGTTGGAATGGGTACCTTATAGAATGTAACCAGGGGCGGATATAGAGAAAGATTTTGTTTAGAAATGCTTGAGACGAGACACTGATGAAATTTAAATCGAGAATCAGCTTGATTTGGAGTAGGCCTACGGTAACGTCATGCTCCCATGTTTTTGGATTTTTTCTTCTATCTTTTTTTCTCTATTTTTGAGGGTTTGGGATAGCTCATGTGCACCTTGGGGTGGGGTGTCAAGGGTTCTCTCTCCTATATCTGGAAGTACAATTTGTCGGGGAGAAAAAAATAATCTCTAAAATTGATTAAATAAGCCTTCAAATCACTAATTGTGGGAGTTTCCAGGTGTTTGCTCTTTAGATCCACCTCTGAGTAATACTTGGCCATTCCTGCCCCCGCCTACTTTGTCGTCGGAAAAAATTGGCCTTTCCATCGGGAGAAATCACCCCTTTCTCCGTCAGGGCTGTCTCTTATATACCAGCACCACGACTGTGGATTCAGCCGAAACATAAGTCCGCTTTCTCCCAGGTAAAGCTTGGTTTTCATAGAATCGCTCACCCTATATCGGCGACAGTCGCCGACAGCTGTCGGGAAAGTTGAACCTGGTTCAAAGAAGAATCGGGATGCCTTCCTGATTACGTTAGGGCAGCTAGCAATGCACCTGATTCGTATTTATATTTATTACGCCCACTGCTGCCTTGAAATCTCCAAAAATAAAATATGTATATTTCTTGCTTATATTAATTTCAAGCATTTAACCATCCCATTGGTACATTTTTCAATGCATATATGTATTTTTATATCAACGGGTTTTATTATAACGTGTTGTTTACTTATTTCCTACCTTCTTGATGTAGCTATGCTACACTCATTTTTATTTTACTTTTTCATTACATTGATTCATTTTGACTATTCTATTTATTTACCTCGCTCTTGACATTATATATTTATTATTTTACATATTTTATACTTGCGTCCATTGTGGCCTAAACGTTATGCTATGTTTCTCTATTTCCTGTTTTTATTTGGAATTTTGGTCAATATACTATTAGTCTGTTTATTATAATGTCGGCATAATGTGGGAACGACTATTAATCTCCGTTCTCATTGCAAACTGTTTATTACTATCAATGTATAGGCCTACCCGATTTCTCTCATTATAATCCGCATTGTTATTATTTAACTCCTCCCACTACAGTGGTTATATGAGTCCACTTTTTGCTAGTTTTTTTCATGTACCTTGATAAAGACCTGAGGATAGGTCGAAATATTGGTTTTCTCCAGTAAAGTGTTGCTGAAGTCTATATAATACATGGTATTCGTTTCCTATATTCTTTTGTTATCGTACTGAAACACACGTGGAACCTCACTATGTTGTATATATGTACATGTATATATATGTATATGTACATACATAATGTACATTTGTGTTCTTAGCAGAAACTTGACTATATATATGTATGTATATATATATATATATATACATATATTATATAGATATTATATATACTGTATTATATATATATATAATACACATCTGATGGTATGAAGAAAATAATAGGAAAGAAGAAGAAAGCTGATGTAAAATTATTACCAGGTGTTAATCATCTAGTAGTTACAGATATGAAATGCCTATTTATATTAGCAGTATAGTAGTTACAGAGATAAAAATCCACTGAACTCGGAGGTGCACTTCATGTCGCTTTTGTATCATACATTCAATTAGACCGACTTGATTTGATTTATTATATTTCTTGTAAATAAAATTGTCTACTAGCTGCCAAAATTAGACAAAATTAAACCTTGTGACATGGGTCAATGATCAGTATCGACATAATTTGTTTTAAAAAATGGTCGAATCCAATAAACAAAAACATGTGTAAATGAATAATTTGACATCACTATCAAGTCTACAGCTAATTTGTGTAGGGATATGCATGTGCATTGAAACATGTCAAAGGTCAGAACAGCATTTCCGGTCATTTTTTTTTAGCAAACTTTTCTATTATTAAAAAATAGAAACACGAATGTTCCGAACAAATTGGTTCAAAAATTAACTCTCTATCACCAGTGGTTGTGGAGATATGAGGATTCTGTGGCTATGACCTTCACACATGTCGAAGGTCAGAAACGGCTTTTCCGGTCGCGACTTTTTTTTCCGTACGAAACATTTGCATGAAACTTCACTCGGGCCATCTCGGATTGACTCGAGTAAGTACGATACGAGGAACAAGAGCAGACACTTCGCAATGTCGTGATGCTCGAGTTTTACTATTACTGCATTGCTCTTTCTATGTTTACCTACGGTAGGCCAATGAAATCTCACGGACTTATGGGTGTACGTCACTGTGTAACTAACTGTGACCTTCTTGGATGTTATTAAATGTTAGTATATTATCTACAACAACAACAGCTAGTACCTCCTGTTATACAGTGTAGATAGGTACAGTTATTCCAAAGGCTATGTTGATTTAGACACGATTATGAATGAAACTCATGCAACGCAATGCTGCCACACTTTGTATTTT
>NW_022692039.1:0-789 GCF_011630105.1 Anneissia japonica
ACTCTGGCTGAACAGTGATGAGATATTCACTTAATTTTCTTTTGCTCACCTTAAATTGTGTGTAGGGCCTATAGCTTTCATAACAAGTTTCAGCAAACAACCAGAGTGTTTCTTGCTAACGTCTTGCTGGGTGCTTGTATGCTTTGTACCACCTTCTTTCGTAGATGCCAATGTTGGGTGGTTGTACTCATGGCAAATGTTGTGGTATGTTTGTCTCATCATGGCGACTGGCAAATATCTATGTGAGGAGAGTGTCATGTTTCGGCCTATCACATACATCTTGTCCTACAAAAATATATATGTATAATATTTTATTTGAATTCCACATTTCAACAACAGCTGAAAGTTAGGTTTGGAGGAACATATGCATCATGTTATTATTTAATGGGGCGTTATTGTTGTATAGCTTCTAGGCCTACAGTATATCAATAATAATCTTATTGTTACAGGAATTGGTGTTGGCTCTGATGATATACTGTAGTGTTATAGCACATCACCTTTATTTAGACAGTGCATTTTTTTTAGAAATTTAGGCCTAGACAGTTTTTCATAGGACCAGGCCTATAGTATACTATTATTAGTAGGCCTAGGTATATTATTATGAAAAAAAAATGCACTAGCACAATTAATGTGACAAAGATGGCGGCATGGCATGACAAGTCTAGGCTAGGCTAGTAGTAGAAACCTACTATCTTTACCGACAGCTGGATAAGGCTGCGTGCGAACTCACCTGCTGCGGGGGGTGACAGACGATCGGGCACACGAGACGATCGGGCCCGTTTTTGGACG
>NW_022692040.1:0-1173 GCF_011630105.1 Anneissia japonica
TAATAGCTGTGGTCAGCAACCCATGGATTTTGAGGGTGAAAGCATCAAACTAAAACTGGTTATAAAACAATTTAATAAAATGTGACTATTTTACTAAATTATGAATTGATAAGCAGCGAAGCTTGATAAAACTTGCCTGTGCATGGGTGGTGTACACTGAGTAGGCATTGTCATTGCTCAAGTAATACATCACTGAAAGGTTTTTTCAACACATAATTAAACATCTCGGCCCGTTTTGATATACAGTGTTCTTCATTTTGTGTCATTGCTCAAAAAAAAAATTAGAATGTTTAAATAACACAATCGTAATGGAAGGTTCTTGATGCTTTTCTCCACAAAAAAATACTGATTGGGACTACACAGTATATTACTATATTGTATCAGCTGTATATTCTGGTTTGTGAGACGTTTTTAAGGAGTGGTGTAAATGTAGGGAGTTAATGAAAATTTAATTCGGATCTGGGGGGTAAACGATTGCCGACTGTATTGTATCAGTGTGCGAGTCCATAATATAATATGCTTCTTCAATAATTTATTCTAAACTTTTGAATGCTGTGACATCGAGCCAGCCAATATAAAAAACAAGTTATGGAATCATTTACTACGCCTATATCATCAGAATTCAATCTTGGCAAAATAAGTACTGTAGTGAGTTTTTGATTTGCATTTTGAGCTGCACCCGATCATTGGTCCCCTTGGTCGGCAAATTTCTGTGGTAAAGATTTTTAAATTTGTATTAGGCCTATACATACATAGTAATGATATGAATTAGAGATTTACGATATGTACAATACTTTTATTATTCATTTGTTAAAACATAGCATAATAAATAGAAATATGTGGCATAGCAAATATTGTAATCAGAATCCAGTATTTGTCAATACTAGCATAAACCTGCATTGCTGTGTACTGCATCAAGGGGTATCTTGGAGTATTGACATGGTGGGATTTCTTTTCTCTTTTTTTTTTAAGGGGGTGGGGGGTGTCATATGCTACTGCGAATACCCCATTGTTTTACTTCCTGATTCATAAATCCGGTTGGAGAATGATGGGATACTCAGCATTATGTCATAAGGTGAAGATATAAATTAATCCTAGTCTTACAAAATATGATGCTATGCTTAGGCCTAACATTCCTATGATGGGGTACTTAGCATTGTGTCATAAGCTAAA
>NW_022692041.1:0-645 GCF_011630105.1 Anneissia japonica
CCCTAAAAAAAATTGTCATTTTGACAATGTTTAGAGGTATAAACATATAATTACAATTAACTATGCATGAAATGTTGGGGTTAGTCACCACACAAGGCTTATGTGGATAAAGCCAGCCCTGATTACTTGCTATTTTTGGTTTCCAGATGCTATTTTTTGGGTATCACAGATGCCATAATTTCATAATTTGTTCACATCATGCATGCTGTTTCTGCCCCTTGCTGGGGAGTGGTATTTGGCTCTATAATTGCCAGTTGCTATTTTCGGGCAATCATAATAACGTCTTTGATTGGATTTGAATATTAATTTAGTCTGATGACCTCGTCGTGATGTCAGACGAGTGGTGGTGGGGGATGTCGAGATTTGTAACAGGTTGACTAAGTCAACAATTCCAATGCAATGCAAAGCAACGATAACTAAAATTAAATCAATATCAAACATGCCTATACGCTACAACCATCAAATAAAATTTTTGCCCAGCTTTTTAGTCCCCATGCTCAATGGGAAGATATGGCTTTGCTTTCTGGAAGTATTACTATTTTTATAAGACTGAATATAGCAACCCTAATTAGTCTATACAAAATCGAAACTACTGATTTTTCTAGGGGCTTTTTCCCTGCACCCTTACCGGGGCCTTTATTTTCC
>NW_022692042.1:0-1345 GCF_011630105.1 Anneissia japonica
AGGAACATAATTTTATTAAATTGAAAAAACAATTGAATTGAAAAACAATTTGTAGGGTGACGATCAACAACTACTTTTTTACATGGTCTAATAATAATAACAATAATATTAATAATAATAATAAATAATAATAATAATAATAATAATAATAATAATAATAATAATAATAATAATAATAATAACAATGATAATAATAATTAACTTTGTTTCTCTTTTAACAGAGGCACAATAGCTTTGGCGATGTGCAACAAGAATTCACAATATAAATGTAATGCAATATAATTTACTAAAATATAAGAACAAAAGAGCGTGGATCCTCAACATACAATTATCGGAATCTAGTGGTGGATTCAAAGGGGGACGGCGGTGGTGCAGCCGGCCACCCCTCCCCACCCCAACATTTTTTTTCGAATTCGAAAATCGCCTCAAATTTTGAGTACAATATTGCCATTTCCGACCATCTAGAGGTGCCATATTCATACATTTTCTTACCTCCACCCCAACTATTGTGGAGCTGAGGTAGTATAGACAGTTGATCCGCCACTGGAATCTGAATATAAATAAAAGGCTCATCAGGTAAAAAAATGAATGGGAGGAGAGGTGAAAATGCAGAGGCAAGCAGTCTAACATATGCAAGATGACAGATATTCATTATTGCCTATTGGGCCAAAAAGAGGAAAATATTTAAGGTTGTAACTAATCTGCCAAATATATCTGATACTCTTATGCAAGTTGAATCTGCCTATTTAACGGTTTAAATGTTTTATTTATTTATTTTTTTTTTTTGCTGTCTTTTTATTTTATCATTCCATATTTTTTTAAATTAATATATTATCAATGTTAATGATACAATTTTTAAAAGGTTTCCTATTTTTAATCTTGGCAGTTTTTCGATCGCTGTACACGTAGGCCCACCCTGCTATCCAGCTGATATCATGCTCTAATAAGCGGGACTTCAACCCTTCAGTGTTGCCAAACGTTAATTGATTTACCAGATGAGATTTAAGATTCAAGCTAGCTAACATCAGTACATTTACCTGGAAACGCCCCCTTTTTATTTTTTATTTAATTATTGACAATTCACCTTTAGAACGGTGGCAGACACAAATCGTATGGCGCGGTCGGGTAACAATAACAACTAAAATACAAAATAAAACAATCTAATACAAAAACAAATCATCTGAAGAGCACAACAAATTAACCTGGAATGTAAATTAAGCCAACAGCTAAACCCAACAAGTTTTTAACTATACAATTAGAAAATGTAAACTAAAGGTACAGTATTATAACGTTAATGACATGAAAATGAAACAGAGGAATTACAAATAAAAAAAAAAAAAAAAAA
>NW_022692043.1:0-542 GCF_011630105.1 Anneissia japonica
TAATATCTTTCACAAAATATTACCTTTCAAATGAAAATTACAAGATAAAAGGAAACAGATGCAAAAATAATGCAGTTTTTACAGTATATTCTTGTTCTGACCATTAAAATGACTGATAATATCCTGAAAACTTAATGTGTGAGATCTGTGTCTCACACTCTCATTGGAAATAACTTATTTGATCCTTTTAAAAAAACAATTCTTTATTTTATTGAGTTTGTAAAGTTTTTAACAGATTTCATTATCTGTAATTTTCATCAATGCCAAACAGGTTACCAAACATGTGCACTGTGTAAGAACCACATTCTCACAACAACACTCACTAATATTCTTACAACACTCACTGAGCTATATTCAGTAATTATTTACATTAATTATAGTAAGTCACAATGAGAAACATGATATGTAATATAACCTATTATATACCTCATACATAGATTCTAGGCATCTGATTGGTTAAGATAAGCGGGGCAATAAAAAGTACTATTCCCCTCAAAAAGTACTATTCCCCTCAAAAACAGTACTTTTTTGACCTGTCGCAA
>NW_022692044.1:0-637 GCF_011630105.1 Anneissia japonica
AAGCGGCAGCAAAAAAAAAAAAAAAAAAGCAGAAACGAAAAACTAATTTACTATTGCTAGAATAAAATATATAGTATATGATAGGGTCACCTGTGCAGGTATTGAATCAACCATAAAAGACACATTTTTAGATAACTTATCTAATTATGTAAAAGAGTAACTGTTAAAATTAAACAACGTTTTGTGGAAACATTTGTTATAAATGTGGTACACTTGAGTGGTTATCTGTCGTCTGTCTCTCCACTGGCGCCCCATGAATCAAAACACTCTGATCTCGTCATAGTCGATATCACAACAGATTACAGACTTAATCTCATCATGTGACCTCGTATTTGTCCTTTATAGTAATAAAGAAGGGGGAAATACAGAAGCACAATTTTCTAATGTTGTTGTGCAACTCAGAACTGTGTATGCACTAAACTATGGGGATAATTATGTCCCTGATTCAATTCCTTAGTTTATTTTTTTCAGCTGGAGTTTATTTAGTGCACCGTTTTTCGGAAGAGATATTTAGCCGGCGGTTGGCCCTGCAAATTTATGTCCAATTACACGTTAAAGACTTCTGTACATTCTATTCTGAGGCAATAGGGTATTTATTTTTCTGTATTATATGTCAACATATTCAATCGTTACAATG
>NW_022692045.1:0-1790 GCF_011630105.1 Anneissia japonica
TTCAAGAAGGGGGAATTGATTGACCACTATGAGCAGTTTGGTCCAACCCAATCCGACAATGAAAATATTGAGCAGCTGATGAGCGACACTTGCATCTTGCAGCGTAAAATGCTTAACTCAAGAAATCCATCGCCTACCATTCCTGAATTAAGAAAGAACTGGCCATACTTGTTTGTAGAGAGGGGGCTGTTTGCACAATTTCATAAATTGACAGGTATACCAATACACATGCGTTTAAGGGAGGCCATACTAAAGAAAGGAATGCGGATAATTTAATTTTTTGAAAGTCAACCAAACCCAAAAAGAGGAGTAAGCCTAATACTTGAACAATTCCAGTCAGAGGATTGTGAAATGGTGGCACCAGCGGTTGTTTTGTTGATGATGGCATATTTTAGGGAGAAGGAAAGTGCACTATTCCTTAAAGTAGACGTAAGTAAAAAGAGTAATTTTAACATGTTGAGGTAATTTGTAATTTTTGGGTTTTGGGAGTCATCTAGATGTGTATAAGAGACAGGGTGAGGATAGTGGGTGGTGAGGATAGTGGGTGGTGATATTAAAGGTATTTTACTACAAATAGCACTATGCGTTTAACTATGAGTATCAGGAAGAAGCGGCTACCACATTGGAGTTTATACAAAGGTAAATCAAAAAATTTTAAAATAATGTTGTACTCCTCATGTGCAATGATAATTCATGTTTTTGTTCATGATATTGTCATTGTTCGCGTTATTGAAAAGCAAGGAAAGGAAGCTTGTGTATTCATAGTATTTTAGACAATGCTTACACTATTTACATTAATTAGTGTATAAAGGAATCCGCGTGTAAAACAAGAACTAATGTTGAAGCCAGTCTCTACACTTTAGTAACTATTGTATATTAAACAACATGTCATAATACATCAACCTTTAAATATTTATTTTTTTAAATTTATTTATTTTTTTAATTTATTACGCTTCATCATTGCACAGAAATGACATATACAATTGGAAAAAAAAATGGACAGGAGCAAAAAAGATGAACAGGTTACAAGCACCTCTTAATCCCCTCTTAAAAAAATAACCTCACAATCAAAGATGCAAGAAAACAGAACATTAAAAAAAAATACATCATTTTTTAAAATTTCAAGATAAGATAATTAATTATTTATTATTATTTAATTATAAATAACAATACACAAATTAAATATGAAATAATTATATGGTGTGTAGAAGATCTAGAAAAATTAATTTTTTTAATTCTTGTTTATTACAGATGTTTAATACGTATAAATCCGGAGGCTGGGACGAAATGCACTACTACAAATAGGACCAGCAAGAAGACTGGTAGACTTGTACAAAGAAAAAGGGAGATAATTAATCCTCATGTTGCCACATTTATTAAAAACTTAGCAGATTTTGAATGGACGTCTGCTTAAGTTTAAAATAATATTTTGTTTTTTAAATCCTAATTAATTTTCAATTATTTTATTGTTTTCTTACCAAATGGTTTGGTTCCACTTTCTTAAAAAAAAAAATAACCTTGGATATTAAAACTCTGTAAATATATTGTAAATTATAAAGTTTAATGTACTTCTTCTGTATATTCTCTCGGAAAAATTCACTGAGGGGAGGCTATTTTTTACTGTGAGGGTAAAAGGAGTTTTTTAGTTTATATAGATGGATTCAAATTACTGGCTGCCTGATTTTGTGAATTGCATATGTATAGAGTTATCAATTTTCATTTTTGTTTACTGTTTTATATGTTGACAAGAGTTTATGTATTGTAGCATCCTCTAATAAACATTTATTACT
>NW_022692046.1:0-719 GCF_011630105.1 Anneissia japonica
GCAAGCTCTTACAAGGTTCTGTCTTGGTTGCCGGGATGCAGAGGCTGGGAGATATGTCCTCCACAGGCAAGTTTCTTCTCTGGCAGAGACTTTGACTGAGTATGAACAGTATTACAGCCTGCGGAAGTTGTATGGTAAGAGTGGGAGCAGATCTCGAAATAGTGGAAAGTCCCTGATCAAGTCTGCTACCCATGTCACTCAACACTCATCATCTCCTTACTCCAAGGATGAAGATGCAGGGAGCAGAAACTGCAGGGCTGCAAAATGCCAACAAGTAAGTGAACGTTACAACCGGGGTGGTAAGTCAAACTATCCCAGATCCTCCGTTCCTGCAAGGCAAGCTGCAGTCATACCCGCAAGTAAACCGGTTACGACAGGCCAGAAACCATCTCCATCATGCAACACTGAAAGAAGGTTAACCGGCCTCGAAGATCAGGTGGATGCAGTTAACAGAAAGCTGGACGCAGTATTGGATATGTTGAAACCACGTGGGGATCGATGCCTTGAATGCCAAGAGGCAGGACATTGTCGTAATAACTGTCCCAAACTCGTCTCTTCTAAACAACCTAGGTGGGTTGGCCCCCAGGGAGAGGATCCTTTAAACTAGTAGGGGTCGGAAGCCATGGCCAGCTAGCCGACCATCCTCACCTTGGTGGCCAACAAGAGCATCAAGACAAAGTGATTGAACACGACACAGTTTCTCCCGTTCCAGGTGGGCC
>NW_022692047.1:0-1420 GCF_011630105.1 Anneissia japonica
AATGGCTAATGATAATAACAACAATAGTTGCCAGGCTACAGTTGTGACAATGACTATATCAAACATGAATCAAGAAGCATTGTACAAATACAGACCCCTAGCGGGACTTAATTTGTGGGAGGTTCGTTTCAGTAGAAAGTGTATCCTTTGGCTTGTATGATCTCCGATACTTTGGAGAACATTGTAAATATATCTACGGATATCAATTTTTCATTTTAAATGCGGACTTTCATAAGATTAAAGCTATCATAAAAAAGTCATCTGAATAACTTACTAAATTTAACTGCTAACCTTTGAAATGAACCTCTGTTTGTTATGGCTACTCGACTTAATGGAACAGGGATTAAGCATGAACAAAAATAAGTCCGATAACTTACATTCAACCTACGAATATTCTTTGTATTATTTTGATGCATGATGCATTACTATTACAAATATTACCTAATCAATCAACCCACATACATTATAATCAACTTCTTCCCAAATATGTGCCTGGCCGTTCCCAACGTTCATCTGATCTCAATTTAATTTCTGTCCCTCGCACCAACACTAAGACTTCGGACACAGATCATTTTCATTTGCTGCAGCCACACTCTGGAACGCACTACCACTTCACATTAAAAAATCAACATCAATTGCTTTATTTAAAAAATCACTCAAAACGCACTTATTCCAACAATAACATGAACCGCCACTGGTAATTACTTCGGTTTTTTAAATGGCGCTATATAACTTCTTACCTCGACTGTATTTAAGAGTAGTTAAGCATAGCTTAAGGTAGTTAGGGACGTCCTGGGTACGACATTAAACTCCATCCGGTCGAAGCGTCGGCGACTAAACTGACAACCCTCTCAAAGTAGCAGCAAGAAAAACCAATAGCTGAACAAAGGGCGGATGAGCTCCTCAGAGTCAACGGCCAACCATTAATTCGTTTAAGGAATAGGAGTAGTTTAGTCTCATTGTTATTGTTATTGTGATTATTTTTATTATATTTTATTTTTACTATTTTTTGTTATTTGCTTTTTCTCAGTTGGCCTATATTATTTCTCTGTAAAGCGCATAGGGGCAATGTGCAATATGCGCTATATAAATACAACATTATTATTATTATTATTATTATTAATAAATGCCACTTTTATGTGTAGTAGTATACTGTTGAAAGATTACAGAACATCCAAGAAAATCTAAACTGAAACTGAGGTGCTACAAACAACAGTAATTTTACATCACAATTTTACACAAATAACATACAAAATACTTTGCCCAGGTTCAGTGTCACTTCAAAATAGGTGTCACCTGAACAAAACATGATCGGCATTTTTTGAAGCCCTCGTCCAGCTCACTGCAAGGTTGGATCAGAATTTTTCAAACGGGGGAGGCACAAGTCTCAGAATAGGTAAGTGTAGCACATAACGTTGAT
>NW_022692048.1:0-871 GCF_011630105.1 Anneissia japonica
ATATATATATATATATATCTTCTGTATATAATGGAAATCGTTGATATATTTTTAATTATTGATAATGTTTATTTTTTCCATGATTGCAACTCTGCGTGCAATATAATTGTTTTTTTTTTTATTATTCAAATGTGTTCCTATAATAATTAATTTTATATATAAATATATTTCCTGTATATACTGAAAATCATTGATTTATTTTTAATTATTTAATCATTTTTTTCCCTATAATTTTAAGTTCACATGATATTTCACGTGTTGTTTCTTATTTAAATTGTATTCGTATATAACAATTAATCTTATCCATATAATATCAACAAACGGTGGTGAAACTCAGTAGAGCGTTAGTCATAAATTCCCCTATTGCTTGAATAAAAGTCCCGTTGTATGATACAAATATGGATAATTAATAAACATGTTCCTTGTCCTAAAATAAACTGATGAGCCACTTGTAGCGTACGATATTGAGGACGCTTTTCACATCCTTGTACTGTAGACCAAAGAATAGTCAGTACGATAGTACACAAGGCCTTCGTTCCGCCCCGCCAACGCTGAAAACAATCGTTGTGACCACATGCCTTAGTACAGCCTATGTCTAAAAATAAACCTGGAAAACACCACCGCCTGTTATAAAAGAGCCAAACTTTCAGTCATACCTTCAGTGATCGATTGGACTAGGAAATTTAAAAATAAACGAGGAGATATTATATATTCAGCTCTAAACTATTACTTAAATTAGCAATTTCTGATTTCATAAGTCTAATTATGCTGAATAAAGGCAAAATGTATTCTATCTTCAACAAAAATGTTTTATGCGCCGTATTTGTATTTCTGTCAGCAGCATATGGGAGCCCACTGTCGAGGATGAGAC
>NW_022692049.1:0-665 GCF_011630105.1 Anneissia japonica
CTACCCAAGGATTCCAAAACCTTCATTCATTGGATTTTAGAAAATGGTTTCATATCCATTTTAAGTGTCTTCAACATTAAAAATAGAAATATAAGGAAGAAATATAAGCGCAATAGGAGAATTTTGTGTTCAGCTGTTAATTACATTGACCAGACACTTTCAGGTCTGGCTCTAAGATAACATTGGCTGCAAACATCTTTGGATCTTAGGTGATTTTTTAAAAATCTGAGTTTTAAAAGTATTGCAGAGTTAAAATTATTGCTGAATCAAATCAGTAGGTCTTCAAGATAGTCAACATTTGGTTACCAGGATTCCAAACTTCTCTGAGGATTATGAAGCGTCATTAACTGTTTAAAAGAATTAAACAAAAAGTAAAAAAAGGGGTTTTTTTTAGAGATTGGTACATTTTGTCTTGAAATTGTTTTGATATACATACAGGTACTGTACTCAGAATGGTGGAAAAAATCCGAGCAAATGGATTGAAATAGACTGCAGTGTAAGAGGTTCTATATGGAAATAATCAGCAGGTAATTGAATTGTCATTAATTATAGTGACATTGTGGTTTATGGCGCCAATCAAGGGAAGGAAAGTATTCTACAACAGTTTATAATACATATATAGTACAGAAAGAAACTCAAATCATGTGACTTCGAATATGAGAGGT
>NW_022692050.1:0-1341 GCF_011630105.1 Anneissia japonica
GTTTCGTTTCTGTAGAGTTTTGTAAGTGAAAATAGGTGGCGCACAGCGAAATTCCCAGTTGTCAGAACCACGCTAATGATCGTGTTGCTATGAGGATTGCGTATGTGTAATGACAGGAGCAAACGGTACATTATACGACCGTTTCTAAAGTTATTGGTTAGAATCCTAACCAACGGATTAAATGTAAGTCTATAATATTAATTGGAGTAATCTGAAGGACAGTGATGATAATTGGTTTACAATAACAAGAGTTGGTGATGATGAGTGCAGTTGCATAACTTAGTGGTTAAGATGCTGGCTTTCTAATCCTATGGTTCTGGGTTCGAATCCTGTGACAGCAGGACTTTTTCCTTACAACTAAAACCAACTCCATCCCTGAGCCCCTTAAAGAGACTTCGCTGATAAAAACATCACATTATTTTCATTTATTTAAGAAATCTTCTGAATATCAGCCGACTTTCTAAGCTACGCTGGAAGATTCACCCTCTATAAATATGATTAAAAATTATAATGATGATAATAATAACAATGATGATAACAGTATAATCATGTACATGGACCATGACTGTATGAACAGAAGAGAAGTATAAAACCATAAATATATGCCTACCTTCTTGTGAGTATTTGTTTAAACAAATTTAGAGCTCTCTGTTCTCTTTTTATCGACAATCTTCAAATTGAAAGACCACAGCAATTATAAATTATATATATAGCATTCATTGTTTTTGCTAAATGTGTTAAGTCGTTTAATTTTTACTAAATAATTAATGTGAAAATTATGCAGTTGTTTTGTGACTTCGACTAATGTGGCAACACATTCTTATTACAGACCTACAAACTCCATCGCAACAATATTTATTAACAATATATATTTAAATTTGTTATTTAAACCTAATATATTGCTTGTCATGAGCTAATTAAATTGTTTAATTTGTATATTAAAGCATGTGAGTAACTTAAAACAAAACAAAAAAGTCTGAAGGAGAAAACAATTTTACCTGTCGATTAGCGAACATGTAAATAATACCTTTCCTGCATCCGTTTATATAGACTCTTAAATTGCTGGTAATCAATTTAAGAATCTGTACTGTAAAATGCCTGTAAATCAGCGATCCTTTCAAATGTGATTTTAATTATTTTTTTTTATAAATACACTGTAAAAAATCCATGTTCAAAAGTGTTATTCAACCGATAATGAATAGCATCTTTTGTTATAAATGATTTGCTAAACGAATTTTGTTTCAGTAACTTTTAATTTATATTTAGGATGTATTCATTGTTGTGTTACTACCATCAACAGCAACAATTTGCTCAGGAAATAAGAAAAATTCTTTCTGCTCC
>NW_022692051.1:0-671 GCF_011630105.1 Anneissia japonica
GTTAATTCTGGCTATATCTGCAAAAGCCTGGGAAGATTTTTAAATTTAGTAGACTCAAAATCGAAAATAGCACTATTACGGTAGCTACTTGCCACCTGCTAATTATCCCCACTGATTTTTTTCTACCTGGAGAGTTATTCCCTGCCCAGGCTATTCCCCCACCCCCCTCTATTTTTTCGATGCATTGTTCCTCCTAGTTTTCCTATTGATTTTTTTTCCATCAGGTTATTTTCATTATACTTTATAAGAGAGAACATATTTTTTTTTATTTTGTGTTTTCTCTATATCAATTAATTGTCTAGTCATTGTAAGGTTACACTAAAAAGGTGTGCTGATGATACAAAAGCGTTATTCAATCAATTGACTATTGATGCATTCGCAATACTGTATTGATGAAGCCTAAATACACATTGTAGAAACGTTTTGAAAGTTTAAATCTGGTTTTACATAAGAAATGCAGGAAAGAAAACAGGCTATCTTTATAACATGTTTCCTCTTTTGGAATTTCGATATCACACCTTTTTCCTAGTCGTTCTATATATCCATATTTCATCCCAAAAAACACTCTATTTTCTGTACTTCTACAGTATTTTGGAGGTCAATGCCATTTAGTGATTCTCTTATACGATACGCCTACTACTGAAAGGTCCACTGATTAATCTCAGATAAGG
>NW_022692052.1:0-857 GCF_011630105.1 Anneissia japonica
TATGAAACGAATACCATGTATAGACTTTAGAAACACTTTATTGGTAAGTCTCATACAGACAGAAACATAAATGAACTAAAATATATTCTCAAATACAAAACCCACCTCTTTGGCCTTAACAAAGATCTCGGCATCATTAGCGATTACACATTCAGCCACCACTAACATCATTTTTCGGTTAACGTTTTTACCCTTTCTTTTTGATCACCACTTATTATATTATTACATTATTTTACACATGTTGTTTATTTTTGTCATACCCCGACTAATGTTTGATTTTCATTGTTATTTCTTGGTTTTTGCTTTTGATCACTCATACCTATTTGCGATTTAGACCTTGACATACTTTTATTGATTTATGTATTTTTGCCTATCTTTTTATTTAATTAATTTATCACATTCACATGTATTTTTATCTTGACTGGTTTTATTATAAAGTGTAGTTTATTTATTTCCTATCTTCCTGATGTAGCTATGCCACACTCATTTTCATTATACTTTTTCATAATATAAATTCATTTTGACTATTATATTTATTTAACTCGCCATAGACATTATACTTTAATTATAATACATATTTCATACTTGCGTCCATTGTGGCCTAAATGTTTTGCTATGTTTTTCTATTTCCTGTTTTTATTTTGAATTTTGGTCCATATACTATCTGTTTATTTGACTGTCGGAATATTGTGGGAACGACTAGTAATCTCCGTTAACTGTTTATTAATTTATCAGATTCACATGTATTTTTATCTTGTCTGGTTTTATTATAAAGTGTAGTTTATTTATTTCCTATCTTCCTGATGTAGCTATGCCACACTCATTTTCATTATACTTTTTCATAATATAGATTCATT
>NW_022692053.1:0-1167 GCF_011630105.1 Anneissia japonica
ATATAAAATCATATCTACAGCTCATGTGCTTTCAGAATATGTAATAAAAATTGCTATAACTATTTTAAAAAAGGCATGATATAAAGCATATTTTAATTTTGACGCACGCGAACGCTCGCGTTATTACGCGCGCACAAATGTATAATGTACATAACATTTAACCATGACCTGAAGTTTATGCCCACTAAGTATGATTCAGAAATCACGAATGATTAAGGTGATTATGGGGTCACCAATGGTTTGACGGAAGAAAGATAAGGGGTGTAAGGAAAACCCTATATTTTGACCATGATGACGTCATCAAAATGTGAAAAAGTGCTACATATATGAAAGAGAATTGCCTCAGCTATACCATACTAAAAGTTGGAAGACAATCGACCAAGAATAAGCGAGATACGCTCAAATGCGCATTTTTTTTAAATTACGTCTTCGATAATACTCAGTTTGTTGAATTCAGATGGCAACATGATGACGTCATAATATCCGATCAGCCATTATGACCTATAAAATCATATTTACAACTCATGTGCTTTCAGAAAAAGTAATAAAAATTGGGGGTCACCTTTCATCCCGAGGAACTATAACTGATTAAAAAAAGGTACAATTTTGACTCATTTTGACTGAAAATTGACAAAAACGCGGAAATGCACACGTATCTTAGATGTGCGCGTACTGCACTATTATTAGACGTAAAATTACTGAAAAAAATGAAAATATGTCATTACAGTGAAAGAAACTCAAAATATGTCAAAAATGGTAATTTGAGTCATCTGCACGCGCTGCGAGCGCGAAAATTTGTTAAAAAGTTGAAATGCTCAGAATCACCTGAAACGTACACAAAATTAGTCAAAAAATGATTTTGGGCAAATTTATTATTTAGCGCACGCGTACGTGCGCGTAATAAGCTGCAATTCGGACAGCACTGTGCATATGGATATTACTTGACATGAAAATTACTTGTGTTAAGTTTCAATGAAAAAGTATTTACGGTGAAGAAATTATGACCTGTCAAACATTTTGCTACGTAAAACGCGAAATTGCGCGTAGATAACGTCACGCGTGACTGATCAAGCTGAAAAGCTTATTGTATCGATTCCACCCTAAGACTAATGATTGTTGAAAATATCATGTTGATTGGTTAAAGCAATCTTGAGATATCGTGGTCAC
>NW_022692054.1:0-567 GCF_011630105.1 Anneissia japonica
CTTATTTTTAATCTATGGTCTTTTTAATTAATTTTCTTTTTTTTTTATTGGAAATTCCGTAGTGCGGAGTAAATTTATCAAAACCCATTAGGTTTACAGTAATATGAAAAAAAAAATTTAGTTTATACAGAAATAGTATCTAAAATGATTTCAGTTTCCAAAGTTAAAGCAAAAGATCTAATCTAAACACACATATATTAGGCAGGATGTATTTGTTTGAAAAAGAACCCACTCTTTTGTGAAATTAAGAGGTTTATAGGTGAAAATTGTAAATTTAGAAATAAGTTTTATCTTTTCCTTTGAACTGAGATCAATATGTGATTTTTTTAAATTTCTTTAAAAGCATTTGTTTTTTAACAATTACAGCAGATGCAAATAATATTCTGAGAGATAATTGAAAAACAATGGCCATTGAATAACATTTTTTGATAGTAGAAATAAAAGTTTTAAAAACGTTATTTCACTAACAAAGTAGAGGAATGACATACAGTATGCAGTACTTTACCAAAATATGCAATTCATAGATAACCACAAACTTCACTTTTGTTAAATATCAAATGAATTAAC
>NW_022692055.1:0-776 GCF_011630105.1 Anneissia japonica
ATTGAAAATAAAATGGGAGAAAGCACGCATCCTTGTTTAACGCCTTTATGAATTGGAAATTCCTTGGTCATATTTTCCCCAATTTTTACTTTAGATTTAACGTTGTCATATAGTGAACTAATGATTCTCCAAATTTGTCCTCTTATTCCTGCATCCCAGGCTGATTTAAGGAGACCATCACGCCACACACTGTCAAATGCTTTTCGGAAGTCCAGGAAGGCTAGATACGTAGTTTTATTTTCAAAGGAACGGCAAGATAAAATACTTTTCAATGTAAAGATGTGGTCTTCACATCGGTGATAAGATCTAAATCCTCCCTGGACTTCCGAAAGAAAATTACCCTTTTCAACAAAACATGAAATGTACATAGAAATTATTCTGTTGAAGATTTTTGACACACATGACGTTAATGATCCCCCTTTTTAAAAATTGGCACAATTATGCCAGTATTCCACTCAGTTGGGATCTTTTCTAATTGCATGATTTTGTTAAATAAAGAAACAAGTGACACTTGCATAGCATCACCACCATTTTTCAGAAGTTCATTGGTTATTCCATCTACTCCAGGAGCTTTATTATTTTTAGCAATTGAAAGAGCTTCTGCAACTATTTCATTATCAATATTAATGTTAAAAAGTAAATTTTCATCATCTTCATTATTTACATCTATTTTGCTTGAGCGCATCTCATTAACTGCCCTCCGTATCAAAAATTTAAAAGATCATTATATTAGTGCTACTGAAACTGTTAATTATTTCAAGGTTTTATTTAAGTGC
>NW_022692056.1:0-677 GCF_011630105.1 Anneissia japonica
CCAATTTGAAATTTTGGCATTCATGTCACACATTGTGTCCCAACCTGGTGGAGTGACCCATATATATATGTTTATGTGTGTGTATATATACTTATATATAAGTGTACATTATATATAAGTATATAAGAATATAAGTGTATACATATAGGCCTATACAAGTATATATGTAAGTATGTGTATATATGTATATATATATAAGTATGTATATATAAATATATATAGGTATATATAAGTATGTATATATATATAAGTATGTATATATATAATATATAAGTATGCATATATATTATAATGCATATATGTATGTATACATATATATAGGCCTATATAAGTATATATGTAATATATATATACATATATATAGGCCTATATAAGTATATATGTAAGTATGTGTATATATATATAAGTATGTATATATATGTATGTATATATATAAGTATGTATATATAAGTATGTATATACGTATATATATACGTATATATGTATATATATGTATATATGTGTGTATATATATATAAGTATGTATATGTGTATATATAAGTACGTAAATATGTATATGTGTGTATATATACATAAGTATGCATATATGTATGTATATATATAAAATATATATATATAATATATATATATATATATATACACATACATATATACATTATAACATATGTATATACTTA
>NW_022692057.1:0-784 GCF_011630105.1 Anneissia japonica
TTCCATTGTACGGTAATCGCTAAACATAATTCATATATGATAATTTGTCATTTATCAAAAATAAATTGTCTCTGGATTTAAAACAAAATTCTTATGCAACTTAATGTAGGCCTAGGCCTATGTTTAGCTGGCTGTATTGTATGAAACAGAACATGTGCCTTTATGTAATATTCAGGCCCATAGCATGAATTTGTGGGAGGTTCGTTTCAGTGGAAAAATGTACTCTTTGGAAACCATTATACAATAACTTAATATTGTTAGCTGTGAAAGCTTAATAAATGCCGACTTGAAATACTTCTGGCTTGTATGATCTCCGATACTCTGGAGGACATTGTAAATATCTACGAATATCCATTTTTTGTTTTTATATGTGGACCTTTTCCAATTTTTGGCGGTTCGTCGTAACCCCTCTTAACCCCTCATGCTACTGGCCTGATATTCAAGTATACAACACTAAAACCATAAATTACTTCCATTTATAACCTCTAAACATAGTTTATATTGGCCTATTTGTTATTTCTCAAACATAAATTATGTCAGGCTTTTAAAATAAACTTAAAAATTAAATTACAGAAAGTATTTTATCTGCAAACTTAAATGTTTTAAAATAATAAATAAAGGGGAAAAAATTAAATGTGTATTATCCATCCCCTTCTTTGAAAATTGCCTTACATCAGGCTGAAATTTGTTTCAATGTTATTCTCAACATGTATTTAAAAAAATTCAAGTTAAATCTTGCTATTGCCTGGATTTGGAAGCCTACTTTAACACTCATTGTGACTGG
>NW_022692058.1:0-990 GCF_011630105.1 Anneissia japonica
TGAATAGTTAAATCAACATAAATGCTGATATTTACCCCATCCTCCCGCTACGAGTCATGTCTGCAGGCTCATAAAAAAAGGGACTGATAACATGTGGGCGAATTTATAAGTTCATTTTCATATAAGAAATATGGCCTATGATGCAGTATGCAGTTGAAGTAAAATTAAATAGAGGCAGGCCTACTTTTTCAGACATGAAATCGGTTATTATGCAAGCGGAAAAAAATGCGGTGCCGATCGTTAAGCCGTTGATAATAAGCGCTCGCTCATCTTGCACATATAAAGTAAAATACTGAAAAACGATTATGTAGAGAGCGATGGATTTTGGTTCACACCCAGATGCGAAGGCTCATATGTTAACGTTTAAGAAGTTAGGCAGCCAGAGAAAAAACTTGAGTAATGGTCGGTGAAAATAATATAGGTATGTTTAGTTTTTGAAAATAATTGATGAGAATCACTGTTTTCTCGTAATATACCGTATGATTTAGATAACATACCTATTTCTTCCCACGTGGTACTAACTGACCAACCAGCTTGGTCTAGAGCCTCCCATAGGCCTATGGAAGACCTTCGTTAACAATGCACTGATTACTGTCAACTGACGTAACTGTACGTCTACAGTGACGCAAAGCCACTTAAAACCAAGCCATATTTTAGAAGACCACTCTTACTAATCATTAGACCTGTCAAACATTTCCATGTTTTTAAAAAGAAATATATAATTGTAGATTGAGATAGGATGCGTCTTCATTAACATTAACGAATCTATTGTAACTTGTGAGAGCATTGTCGACATACCAGTTTAAAACGAAGAGCGTTTTAAGAATCGAGTCAAAACTTTCATAGAAAATGATCAAAGTTTCAACTAAAGATGGTGAAGCTGATACTTTGTCTGCCGAAACGTCGATGAATAATGATAGTTGTTCAACAGAAACTAGAACAAGCCGTACCGTATTACCTGACACCGAGTTTGAGTTAAGGTAGGCCTAC
>NW_022692059.1:0-569 GCF_011630105.1 Anneissia japonica
CCTTTAAATAGGGATAATGTGGGGTCCAGTAAGTTTGTATTCATTGTAATAGGGATAACACCCTCCTCACGCCTCCCAATCAACAGTCTACACCCCACGCTTTCAAGTCACCATTTGGTTTTTTTGCACTACATTTCTAGTATTGTTCATTTCAGATATTAACATCACAAGAATAACTTGGGCAACAACATTAAGAAATGAGGATGAAGGCGTTGCAATCCACTACTCCGGAGTGCCCTTTACGGTCATTGGACGCTGCAAGCTGCTCTGCCACATGGGCCCAGATAGTGGTTCTAATAAGAAAAAGAAAGAGAAGTTGAGGGCAGAAAAACTAGCAAGGGTAATATCATAACTAAAATTTCAATAAAATGTGATAAGATGATAAACTAGTAATGTATGTATTAAGTATATCAAAATCAATTATCACTTGTTCTACGACAAAAAAAAAAAATGCTATAGGAAATGTAGTTATGGCAGTTTTGTTTAAAAGCAGTAAACAATAATTATAATAAATGTAAACTTCAGCAATCATGTTGTTAAAGTTGTAATTTTCATTTATTAGGCCCATC
>NW_022692060.1:0-950 GCF_011630105.1 Anneissia japonica
GCTAATGACATTTTGTAATGCAGCATCATCTGCAGGATTTTGTAGCGTATGGGCCTCTAAGTAGTTCATAAAGGAAAGAAAGTGCGCACTACATTGATCATGGTCTGTTGTTTCACCATCATAGCGTTTAGGTAGGAAATCTTTCTGCCTTAATTGAGGGGCTTGTGGCACTTGTGGTGCTTCGTCTACCATTATGATTAAATTAGCAAATTAGATTTTTTAAAAAATATGGTAATGCAAATACATTAACTAAACTCAATTGTTCAACGGAAGCAGCAAATGCAATGATTGAAAATACACTCAAACTCTTTCACACAATGATGGAATTTAACAAGGTATTCAACCCATTTACTTCATTCTTGATAAACAAAATGCAATTTCCAAGCAAACAAAAGTTCAGTTAGAAATGAAATTTAAGGGAAATTAAATGTTCGAAGTTTTACGTTGGCCTAAAGTTCAAAAGTTAGAGCGTTTTTCCATCGTCATGGGGTGAAGTCCAAGTGAAGTCGGCTTATCTTGAATCCTAATAACTTTCGGTCATCTGTCGGCTTGTCTCGAATCCTTTATTAAGTTTGTCATCTGTCGGCTTGTCTCGAATCCTAAAAAGTTTGTCATCTGTCGGCTTGTCTCGAATCCTAATAAGTTTGTCATTTGTCGGCTTGACTCGAATCCTATTTTGTGTCTGTTTCGTTTGTTACGTTGTAGGATTTCGGCTGCTAATTGCAGATATGCCTAGCAATATGTGATCTGCTTGTATTTGTTGCGGTATTTGAAGAAAACGTTTATTCATTTCCAAGATTCATGTCATTTAGAAAGGACAAACAATCTGCTTAACCGCAATTCGGGTATCTTTTAGTCGTTTAGTGCGTCCTCAATTGTTTGGCAATATGTGCTCAGCTTTGGAGAGGAGGTACCGTGAAATCAATGATTAGGGTCTTCCACCATGTTGA
>NW_022692061.1:0-557 GCF_011630105.1 Anneissia japonica
AACTTCTTTCGAGGGGTATCCTATTACATAATCGGCCGATTTACTTTTCATATAATTATTATCCAATCTTCCTTATTAGCTAATTATAAAGTAACACTATAGAAGAAGGAATTATGCGTTAACAAGTTTAATATAAAAGATATTAATATTAAGATAACCAAATATTTTAATAATTACTAGAACTAATTAGGTAAGAAACAGTATAAATATAATAATAGGCCTAGTAAACAATAAAAAGATAGAAAATAATAAATGTGATTAAAAACTATGCATAAATAGCAGGTAAAAGTAGCCTATTCTACAACGTATTATATCATTAAATGTAGTGATACTAATATTGGAAAAAGACATCCGCTGAGAAGACGCAACCAATTTGAATTTAAAATGACGAATGAACTGTTAATTCAAAAGACTTATAAGCAATCTTTAAATGTTCATTGTGACGTAAAATCGCTTATGATGACGCTTTTCCTCTTCAAGTGACCACCAGGCATTAGTCTATTGAAAACTACATTTTACTTGCAAATGTACAAATTTCGAGCATGCATAATGGCAGG
>NW_022692062.1:0-522 GCF_011630105.1 Anneissia japonica
AATCCGACTCGCCACAACAAGACATAAGTGAAAAAATAGACTGAATCAAGAAAAACATCTAGATCAGGAAGTAGAGTGAATAGAAGTTGGGAAAAAAATAATATTAACAAATTTAATAAATTCCTATGAAACAAACTGGAAATTTGATTTTCACCTTGTAACAGACCTACATGCAAATGAAGAATAACTATAGATTTGCAATTTCAATACAGACCGTAATTTATAGTTACTAATTCAACAATCATATTTATAATAATACTTATACAGTACTGTAATAATTATAATCTATTGGCATGGTGGCATTCAAGCTGATTAAATATTTAATTAAAATGTAATATTGATGTAATTAACAAAGTGTACAATGTCAATCATTTATAGTTTTGATATAATATTGATAGTGTTTTAACAGTGTGGGTATAGTCCCTTATCAAAGATCTATAAGATCTTTGGCCTTTATGTTTTAGATGCTGGGCGTATAGTAGGCCTATCACCAAAATTTGGTGATAGGCCTTTTAATGCTCT
>NW_022692064.1:0-1030 GCF_011630105.1 Anneissia japonica
AAATATTTATAATAATAATATTTGTAATAAATAATGGACATAGTAATAGTACTTTAATCCACATTACCGATAATTATAGAAATATTAGTAGTTTTATATTTTTTATTGTTCTATTAAAGTATTTCTTCGAAATTTCTGATTATAATCAGCGAAAATTAGGCCTAACTGTAGGTTTTAACTGACATCAAGCATTTTGATATAACGGAGATCCTAATAATACATGTTATTCTTCTTAATTTACGTAGGCCTATCGAAAGTAAATTACAGGGCATTAAATAAATACTTTCTGAAATGAAAGAAACACTTAAAGGAAGTAAGAATATGACAAAACACTGTAAAAATAACCAATGGCTTTGTTAAGCCTAATGCAGTATACAATTACTATCTATAATGATATGTATTGATGAATAAAAATAGACATAATGATAATGTTTAATTGACATTAGTTATTAAACCGATATATATCATGCGAATAAACAGAATGAATAAACTTATTTGGAGTTTAGGATTTCAATTCCAGCAAGGCAAGACTGAACGAACAGACCTACAGATTACGAATGATTGATAGGCTTACTAATTTGCAATGGTAACGAGTATCTTGCAACAAATTAGCGAAACTATTATCTAATGTAGGTAAATAGAAGCCTTTATACGTATATCTTACGTAGTATAAGCGTATACGGTTAATAATGTCATGATATGATCTTGAGTGGCTATGATGAAATAACGACATATGAAGTATCATATTGTAATTAACTTATATTGTGATTGTAAATTTAACAGTGGTGTTCGGTAGATTATTTTATTACAAAATTATTAGATTAATTCATTGTAATATTATCAACTTCATGCGATTGTAACAATGTATTTTATTAGGTATACTATTATTATAACAATTTTCTAATGTATATACACTTGAATTTAATTCAAACAAATTATTAAAGTTGGTAGCACAATCATGATTAAACTTTAGTACTTAAAAACAGAGAAGTAACATATTAATAGTATTATATATAGGCATATATATATA
>NW_022692065.1:0-1186 GCF_011630105.1 Anneissia japonica
GCTCAAAATATTTCGAAATTGACAATTAGGGATTTCAAAGGTTTATTTAATCGATTTCAGAGTCTACTAATGGCCTATGTAGAAAATACAATTTATTTCTCCCCGACGAACAGTGTGGTTTTTCTCCCCGACGGGGCCCTGCCCCTTCCTCACTGGCGCCACTTCTGCAGTAAGGCCCTACACGACATACCACGCAGGCACGTAACCAGGGGGGGGGGGGTTCGGACGAACCCCGCCGTTTGCTAGCTGGCTCCGCTTGGATGGCAAAAAAAAATCTCGAAAGAAGATTGCTTAAACTTTCATGAACAGCTTAATCATCATTCCATTTCATAGAGGCTCCTCCACGCTCAAATCTATGCTCAAGTGGGGAAAGATGCCTTTCTAGAACAACTTATTTCATTTCACTTGCTCCCAATTTAATGTTGTATGGCAAATCGTTATGCATTTCATTTGTCAGCTCTCCTAACCGGATCGTTCAATGCTATGAAGAAAAAGTTATGTTAAAGTACGTAGGCTTACAGATGTAATGACATAAAACTGACCAGGTTCCTAATACCCAAAGGAAATTTAAATAGAATTTTCACACGAATAATGGGTTTTAGAAAGGCCCGATCGAAATACTACTTTGTCAGTTTCTGGGAGCTCCCCCAACTAACATTAACAATTACGTTATAATAACGCTATATTAACGTTGCAGTTAAGTTATAGGCCTAAGAACGTTTCTAGTAGGCCTACGAGTTTACAAATAAGCTTTAATACCAGCCTGTAAAATGTTTTTAAAAAAATGGAATTATTTTTGTGTTCGTAGCGGCAGGGAAAACGTTATCATAGGTACGAGAGCTGTTTGCCTGACTGATGACCAATATGCCTACACTGACATCTTTCATTACACAGGCCCCACCACAAACGAACAACTTACGAACCTCTTCTCAAATCGGCACATTGTGAAAGTCCCTTGATTTCTGTTTGTGTGAACTTTACTTGATCAGTTTGGACATAAGTCCATTTAGCAGCGCATACAGTAATTGACGTTAAAAGCAAAACCAACTACAGTAGGCTGGTACCTGTACACATTACGATGGTAGAAGATTATGGACAGATAATCAGCCACTATTCACTGCAGCACAGGTTTCCTAATGTAAATATTTTTATGAGCATTTTTTCGAAAATGTTGCAATAACGTTTG
>NW_022692066.1:0-593 GCF_011630105.1 Anneissia japonica
TTTGATGATTTATATATACATATATATATATATATACTTCTAAAAGTTGTGTATCATGCATAGGAACGTTGACGCCTGCAAGTTTTTTATTTTGTTGGTTTTTCATACAGTGGATCATTTTTATGAAGTTTCATCAAAATCTGAGATGGTCCTACAGGAATTTCTTTTTAATCTGGTTGATTTGACATGGAATGACCCTACAATAGGTCAAAGGTCAGAATGTACCGTTTCCGGTCACTATTTGAATATTTTTTTCATTAGGACGAATAGAAACATGAATCTCCTGAACAATTTGCAATCAATTGTGAGTCTCTATGACCAGTAGTTACCGAGATATGACATTACAAGGTCAAAGGTCAAACTTTCAAAAACCGCATTTCCCGCCATTTTTTGATAAAAAGTTGTATTACAACAAATAGGAACATGCATATTGTGAACAATTTGAGACCAAATCAAGTCTCTCTGATCAGTGGTTATCGAGATACAAGCGTCCAAATCAACAAGCGGCCATTTTGAAAAAACGCCCCTAAACGGGACTTTCCCCCAATATCTGGGAGGTATATAGGAGCTATATTTTATCTAAATTGGTCCAT
>NW_022692067.1:0-8237 GCF_011630105.1 Anneissia japonica
ACATGCTGAAATTAAGCGAAACATAAAACCATCTAGCATCCAAGTGGGTGATAAAGCATTAATCAGAAACTTAGAGAAAGGTAAATTGAAGCCTAAATACGAAGCTAAGCCTTTCACAGTAGTTAAGGTTAATGGTGACATGGTCATTGCAAAAAGAGGCAGCGAAACAAAGGCAAGGAATAAAAGCTATTTTAAGAAAATAGACAAAGGTGATATAGTAAGTGAAAATGCATTACCAACTAGGGATACACATTCTCAGGATTCTCGTCCAAAGAGGCGTATCACTCCACCTAACCGTTTAGACCTTTAATATAGGCTACTATACACAGGCAAAGAATTACTACACGATAAAACTCACGTGTAAAGTACTTTATGAAGTTTATTGTTCATCAAAAAAATAAATAAATAAAAAAATAAAATATATAAAAAAAATAAAATAAAATAAAAATACAACGTATATATCACTAAATGAAGTCTGTACTTGTTCTTACTTTACCAAATGTTTAAATCATAAATCACATATCATTTCAGTTAGTAATTTTTATACTGTAAATGTGAAGTCACTACTGTATAACATTGTTTTTTTTAAAGAGGAAGGAGTTGTAGTGATGTGACTACGTCACGATGTTGATCATATCATGTGACTAGGGCGGCCAGCGTGATTAGCTGAAAGATATGCTAAATAAAGAGACACATAAAAATGGACACTTGTTGTAGGGTCGTTATTTGGTATGATGTGTCAATTGAATTGGAGTATCGGATGATTTGTTGCAATCATCGATAAACAATATTAAAATGCCCCTCACAGAATGGACGGAAAAAGACAAACCTCAATTGGTAATTAAATTAATTAAATTTACAATGATGAATAGTATTAGAAGTAGTAACCATGTATAAAGTTTTTCATAACCTGGTTCCATCATATTTGACTGAGTGCTTCTCAATAATTTTAAACTAAAATTACATCACCAGATAAAATAAAAGTAATGTAATTTTCCCCCCACCCACCACCCCATTTTCTTTTTCTTGTGTGATGTTTGTGTGTGTTGCTGAATTTGGGATTACAGTGATTTGGTTCACTTTAGTTTACCTTGGTTTCCCCAGGCTTCGAGGGTTTTTTTTTTGCCACTCTCATTTTAGTACATTATGTTGTTAAAAAGACCAAATAAATAATGAAATGAAATATATGAAATGAAAGATGATCTTCCACACACTGAATATAAACTCCCAAAACACTGCTTTTTTCCAAGGAAGTATAGAATAACTCCTTTGTAGTTAAAATAACTCATTAAAAACAACAGTGTAGGATTTGCCTAACTACACTTTTTTGCATCATCTATTATTCTTTTACAACTGTCATTTTTCTTGATATCTACGATGTATACAAGGCAAATATTAATTAATTTCATTATAATATTTTATTTTTAGGTTCCCACTGATGATGAGAAAGGTATTCTTGAAACATGTATGCTTCACGATTGGGCTCGCTATCAAGTTCAAGATTAAAGACAGTTTGTTGTATAATTAAATGCCTTGTGGTGTATATTTATATTTCAGCCGCTCTGAGTTTCTTTTCTATTCTTCCTTTATCTTTTTATATTTTGTGTTATTTCTATTCATAAAAAATAGATTACTTAAACATGCATTCATATACTTATTTTTAAATAACACTTTGTTATTGTTTTAAGTACTGTGTCTGTATTTAACATTTTTCTATGTCAATTTAAATTCGGAGGTATGTCTGGTATCTTCATAAGACGTTTATGAATGGATACTTCGTTCGAAGCAAGAAATCAAGTTGTTTACCCAGAAATTTAATCATGAAAACACTATTTGCCAATCTAGCAACATGGACATTTCAGGTAAGTAGGCCTAATAAAATGTAAAAAATGAGGGAAACTTCAAACAATACAGTTAAACAAAGCAACCAAATTATCAAAAGAAGTCAATTGATTAGACGAAACCGATTAGAACACATGATAAAACTGCCAGAGGATACAGTACTACCAAAACAGATTATTAACAAACCTCTCAAAACTTCACATTTACATTAAAGTGAAAGAGCAGTGGATGGACAAAATTTAAGTAGAAGTGCCTGGTATTCAGTTATTACTATTAAATTACCGTACAGTTTAAAATTCTCGTACAAGAAAAATAGCAAAATAAGAATTCTACTATTTTTCAGCAAGTGCTTCACAAGTTAAAGTGAAAGAGTGACAGACGGACGGACAAAGTTCCCTAGAAGAGAACTGCCTAAATGTGAGTATAATAAGTCATTAAAATAAATAAGATTTAATTAATATTATATTAGCGCAGGTGCCTCACGCCTATCTGTACAGGCGGAGTAATATGGTTTAGGTCATGCCTTTCGGTTAGAGAGTGTATCCTTGCTACGAGATGCTCTTTGACAAATACTATGGCGCCAGTTCATACTAGAGGCGAGTCTCTCTGAACCCTTGGTTCAATTTATATTATCAATCTGTTAAACTGGGAAAAACTTAAGTATGTCAATCCAGATATTAGTTATGGTATTAGGGGATAGTTTTGTCTCCAGAATTCAAAGCCAATTACAGTAGTTGGTAGATAAGCGAATTTCAGTTTTGCCAGCACGCAGTTTACAGTCGATTGCATAGGCCTAAGTGGCGCTAACGTCGAAAGCTGGCTTGTTAAGGACTTCCCAAATGTGAGTATAATATTACTTACAAGACGACAAAGATGCTTGACTACTACCACTTTCGAAATGTTAGTATGGATATGTTAATATGATGACACGATAAACAGAATTTTTTCAACTTGTTGGGGACAAGGCTGTGAGCTGTGGTACAAATTGCCACCATAGATGGACATTTTCAGTTTATACTTAAAAAATGCTCACCAAAAATGAGGTTCTGGAGCAAGTCGAAGTCCTTTTCTTTGATTTCTTCGCAAAGACCAAACCAAACAAATGTGGAATTGACAACATATGGATCACCCACACCCACAACCCAAGAAGAAGTAGAAGTAACAATCAACAAATGTAATGACATCAATGGCGAAATCATGAGAAATTTTAGCAACTACGCCAACAAAACCATTGGGCCAGACGACTTCATTAACTTCTGAATGGGGACAAAACACTCTTTAACAAAATGTATGTGTTGAATTACGTAGAAATTGCTTTAAGAGACATAAACAAACTTGTAACAGGGATTTTTCGGAAAAAGAAGTAAATGCACAAGAACAAGTGTTCTCAACACATTGCAAGAAAAGCGTTCAAACAAGGCTGTGAGTGATAAAAATATGGATTCTGGACAAGACAAGGCAAAACCTCAAGGTACTACCATGGATGAACATTTGGAAATATATGTTTCAAAGATGATGAGGATGTCTGATAGCTACACCACCAAAACGTTAATACAAGGATACAGAAAATTTTATTCAGGACGAAGATGAAGAGAAGTCCCAATTCCCGATGAAAAAATGCAGTTGCAAATAAACGAGATGCATGTACAATAGCACCGCTAAATTATGCAGAAATTGCTTTTAAAACATTTTTTGTAGTTAAACTTGATTTTTTAAGCTTATTAAATGAAGAAATCTGTTCTATTTGTTAAAATATATGTATTTATCTATTAAATCAACTCTATTTTTGAAAATATATTTTTGTATTCAAAGAAAAAAGAGACATTTTGGTAGAAAATTTAAACAGATGGGAATACTGTAGCTATCTACAGGTTCTATGGTTTATATTTAGTTGTTTTTTCATGACAATTTCAAATTAACCCTCAATGACTTTCTCATGCATTCAGAATTATGAACTGATATTAGAAAGTATTATGGCTGGTGAAATATATAAATACTAAAGTTGCATTTTTTAAAACTTAAAGCAATTTCCTAAGAGATGAAAATCACAAACCAGGTATGACTACAATACGATAACAATGCTGATATCTTGGCAGGCATCAGAGTTTGCTTTTCAGTCCTGCATCTGAAGCACTGTAACATGTTCCTGGTTTATTATCACAACGCAGATGTTGATTGAAAAATGCTAATATGTTTCGCCACGCATCCTCTTGTGCCTCGGCATGTTCATTGGTTCTTCCACCAAATAATCCTACACCCACTGTTAAAAAGAACATGATCATGAATTATTTTAATGGAACTTGATAGTCACATGTTGGAATCTTTTAACCACAAAAAATTCTGAAATACAATGCTATTTTAAGATGCACCTAAAGCTGACCATTCACTCCGCGCGATGGTCATCGGCCGACGTGATTCTGTGAAGAACGCAACGCTACCAAAAATCGGCAGACGGGGTCGCGTTGCCTAGCACTCTCAGGGAACAGAGTTTGATTAATCGTGCGACGGTCATATGACCGTGGTATGACGCAGTGAAGTGCCTGGCTTACCCAACAGACAGATTATCTCAAAGAAATTTGTTGAAATAATTATAATATCAATAAAATACAAATTACTAAAAAAGCAAGTTAATATTCTTATAAATGAAAATGCTTTTTAAAGTTCCCTTGTATTGTGATTAATAATAAACTGTATAGAAATTTTGTGTGATTTGTCTGTACCAGTATTAGGGTCTGTTAACATTATATTACATCCATATATAGGCATCATGATGTAAAATCATGCCCACATGGGCAAAAAAACAGGTATAATCCTTGATAATAAATATTTGAGAAAAACTCCATCAGGATTCGAAACCCAAGACCTTCCAATTACTGTTCAGATACTCTACCAACTGAGCTACCAACAGATGTACACCACCAAGTGGTGTACATCTGTTTTTTCCCCATGGTATTGCATAATATGCAAAGAATAACAGTAAACTTTCAGGTATAAACCAATTGTTATACCAAGTTCAGAATTTGCATTTAGTATTTTGCCATGCAAATGGTAGAAGGCATATTTACTTAAGCTAAAAACATAAAACGAAAAAAAAAAAACCGGAAATAATTTACACTTTAGGAAACATATCAATAAAATGGGGGCAACCTACTACTCGTACAAGACGTACCAAATATTATTTATTTATTTATTTGTTATTCTAAACGCCCCAGCGGGCATCCCTCCAGCATTTTCAATCTGAAGTTTTACATTTTTATATTTACTCAATTAGTAATTTTAATATTCAATTTTAACTTTTACATTTTTTTAATTTTGAATTTTGAATTGGCCTATGTTTACCTGTTTTATATATTTTACTATATATTCTAAACCTTGCCAGATCACTATCTGTAAATATTCGATCTTGTGCAATAATTACCCTGGCTTCTGGACCCCATTGGAAATAAGTCTGGTGTACAATCACTAGACTTAATGGGTCATCCAAGCATTCAATTAATTATTCATCTCCTTTTTTTATGTTCGTTCTCAATTTGTTATTGTTATGTGTGATATTGAATGCAAAATAAATCAAATCAAATCAAAGTGATTTCAATCATCTCCCCCACGTTGGGAGTCGACAAAGAACTGAGCCAGGAATAAACAGGGCCAATTTTGGGGATAACTCTAGGAGATAATGATCCATTCTCAGGATATGGTTGAGGTATTTCCATCGAGTTTGTCTCACACGGTCAAGAACTTGGAAATACTATTTTTGGTGATCACTGATAACATCTTTGAGTTTACTTACTTCTGTTGCCTTGATAAACTTCACTACTTAGTGGCGTGTACGGCGGTTCAAGCATATGTCCTGCTCCTGGGTAGCTGATTAATGTCCAGTTCTCTTTCTTGTGATCTCTCAGACGTTGACAAGCTTGGTCAGCTAACTCAGCGCTTTTAATTGCCCAATCATCTTCACCAACGACAAACAAAAAAGCACTGGTTGCTTTCTCAATCTACACAAGAAAAGAACCACAATTCCTTGTGTAGTAACATATGTAAATCAACTACAGTTGGTTGGGGAATGTATGTCTGTTGAATTGTAAAAATATTATTAACACAAATAATAATATAATAACAACAAAAACTATAAAATTACAATAATAATAACAATAACAATGATAATAATAATAATAATAATAATAATAATAATAATAATAATAATAATAATAACAGAATACTTATAATAAAAATAATAATACAGTAATAATTATATAACAATAACAATACTAAAAACAAATACAGATATTATTAAAGACCAAATCATAACTTTAATATGGTTTTCATCCAAGTGAAATAAAGAAACACCAATTAACCAATGTTTAATGCATTCCTCATACAATGGCTTTGGACTAGCATGGGATCAGAATAAAAAATTACCCATCAGACTAGCATGGTAGTTCTGTGTCACTTCAGGTCATCAAACAAAAACTTTTACTTTTGGGAAATCCTGCCCATTAATAGTCTTTTGTGTTAAATGTATTTGTTGATGTTTTTATTGTGCTTCTTTGTATGGTTTTGATAGTTGGCGAAATAAATGATACGATTGCCGTTTCTAATATTGTGGTCTAATTACCATCCAAAGCCATAACATTTCTGCCGATTAATCCTACCAGTGTTTTACTCCAGACTGATGACCGGAAGCACTAGGTTGTCACTCTGTTCAAAACCCCCTTATGGTAAGTTTCTTGAGCCACAAACACTAAATGTGTTAAAACCTATTTCAATCCATTAACAAACATACTTCAATAAAACCTTCTTTTTCAAGGTAAGGCCCAAAAACTGCACACTGTCTTGTGTCTTGCTTATCATCAACGAATATAATCCGAGAAATATCATAACTGCAATATGAAAAGAGAGAAATGTGGTGATGTTTACAAAAATAAAAAAAAGTTCAAAAATGACCTGACCATGATCAGTGATGTAAACAAAGAAAAAGGGGGTGCCTGAGCACCCTCCCAAAACCCTTTATGTTCAAAACATAAAAAAGTATAGTAAATTAATGGAAATAAATTGCAAAGTTCCTTAAAGCCTTGCACTCACTGGGTCATACGACCGTCAGCGGATAATTCCAACTCTGCTCGCTGTGAGTGTTAGATGATGCGACATTGTCTGATTGTTGATGGCAGTCTGAAAAGATCGTCATTAAGAACAATTCATTGCGCGCGCGTTGTGGTGTTGCATTCTCCATATTATCGCGGCGGCCAACGACCGACGGTCGCAGAGAATGCCCAGCTTAAGACAACCACAGCAGTCAAAAGCCATCGATCTGCTCTGTCCCCTAGATTTGCACCTTGCACCAAGTTCAGTGGATGTAGTATTTCTGTCCAACACCCCCTCCCCACATACCACCCCCTTTTAAAAATCCTTTATACACCACTGATGATAATCAAATTCAAATTACACACACACTATCAGAATCATCACAGCAGTAAAAGTGAATGGTGATAACAAATAGAAACAGCCAATTTTAAAATACATCTGCCTCCCCCCCCCCCCTCCCCCTTCACTTCGTCACTAGCACTGGTGAAAAAATATGATTCATCAAATGAACAGAATGTCAAACAAACCTTGCACTTGAAGTAATGGAATAAGATAGGAAAATTGCAGAAAACTATGTATGATGAACAATACATCATAACATTTTGAATTTATGCACAATAAATATACAACATTAACTACAATGGCTAAACAATGCATTTAACATACAAGTATTTACTGTATGTAATAACATTATTCGAAGATACCAATGCAGACACAGCTATTGCTATTACCTTACCCTAGCTGGTAAGATAGATGCATATGTCCACTAGAGTAAGTAGCCCTCCTGGCTATGAGAGTTGAATATATCTCCAGCTTAAATAATAATAATAATAATAATAATAATAATAATAATAATAATAACACATTTGTAATTATACAGTATCTTTTAAAGCTAAAAACAAAATTTGTATTGGCTTACACTAATATCATTCTTACATCATAACTGGTTTTTCTTCATTTTTGTATAGTCGTGCCGGGCTTTCTTTAAAATGATAATGTGATCCATTGATGCAAACACATGCCTTGATCTATGAAATGAATCAATGTTGATTATTAATATTCAAAATTTTCTATAAATTTATCAATAAAGATAATGATATTCATGATACTTGCATATCCCTTGTGCTGCATGCAGTTTGTTTTTTGCACGATATTTATAGTATTTGCATATCACTTGCGCTGCATGCAGTCTGTTTTTAAATGATATTCATAGTATTTGCATATCATTTGCGCTGCATGCAGTTTGTTTCTAAATGATATTCATAGTACTTGCTTATCACTTGCGCTGCATCCAGTTTATTTTTTAATGATATTCA
>NW_022692068.1:0-552 GCF_011630105.1 Anneissia japonica
TCCGACGTCGTTCAACGTGCATTTTCCTTCCGAACACAAGACCGAAGCGAGCATCGAAAAATCGTTCGTGGCGTGCATGCTGCACGTCGCTGATTCAGGTAGAACCGCGAGCACGGCGGTCACCTTTCCTTCCGACACTGTCAGCTTCGAAACCGCCCCGGTGCCCAAGAATTCGACATCGTCGACTGCCAGGTCGGGCGTGAAAGCACATAGCATTGCCAGAAATGTCGCCGACGCGATCGCAACGAAGGACAGAGGAAAATATAGCGACACCATCTGAGTACGTATGTGTGAATTTTTTTTTCTATATAAATACCGTTAATGAGAACCGATAATTATTCACTCCAACGATGTCGATCGAACTGGCAATACGTAACCGTAATATGGATTTGGACAAAGACGATGGAATCGTCTAACTTCTCGACAAGTTGTCGCTGGAATACTTGCCGACGGAATACCTGGATTGGGTGATGCACACTTGCGAAATGTGGCCGGAATCTAGAACCATCGAGTACACTGACGAGGAGGCGATGGACCCTACGAATTTCCCAG
>NW_022692069.1:0-994 GCF_011630105.1 Anneissia japonica
CATATTACAGGTATCTAAATTATACGTACCTTACAAATTGATGGACGCATTAGATATCGATTTTCCTTGTTTCAGTCGCTCGGTAGGTCATGCGAAGCTGTGATTCCACATCACAGTTATAACACTATTTTATATTTCTCTGACATTAGGGAAGCGCGTAGTCAAAGGTGCCTGTATGACCCAGCCAATCAAACGATAGAATGATCAGAATGTTTGCATTTTAAAAGGACATAAAAGGATAATTCAGGAAGTGGAATATTTGAAGTAACACTAAATTGGGTGATAGTGGACATATAGCCTAAAGACATAAAAAAAATTAGCAGCCGAAATATAGCAAGCTAAAGTTACTATTGTTTAACAAAAATATAAATATTTTGTATAATTACTAATTAATGATTTTTACGAAAAAAAAGGAAAAAATAAATCCACAACAACTTTACGTCTATTTCGATGACGCCATCATAGCTTGTGCTATAGGAGTTGAAACAGGTGAGTTACATAAAGGACTCGACAACGAAGTAAAGAAAAACGAGAAAGAAAAAGATGTCATGATTCCTAGAGTCCTCATCTACAAACGATACAATATGAAAAATGGAACAATAACTTTATAAAATATCAGACCGTAGCGATAACAAAATATAGTTAGAGATTAGGCCTATTAACAATTGAGCTATTAAACCTACGAAAGCCTACTAAACTGTGTTCAATTTTTTTATCAAAAAAATGAGAGAAATATCCGATTTTTGTATTACGCCTTTTCAAACAAATATTTAACAGCACTTTAAATGGTTTTTTTAATGGTTATTACAGATACATATACACAACTGTAAATATGAGTATAAAGTCTCTAGAACTCCGAGAATCCAACTTTGCCAATGGGACTTTGTTATAAATTTGAATGGAATCCGATTAAGTGATTTTCTTTCAGTTCTTTAGTTCTCGACACAATCACCAGGAACTTAAATCAATACGATACATATATACATACATATAT
>NW_022692070.1:0-722 GCF_011630105.1 Anneissia japonica
AAGTCATTTAAATATACTTTCCAACAAATGAATGTAGTTGATTGGCTTAATAAAACCAGCGAAAAGTCATCCCTCTCTGATTATATTAAATTTAAAAGGATTCCTAAAATGGAAAGTTACCTCCTAACTAAAACTGATTTTTATGGTGCTCAACTTAAGTTTAAGGCACGCTCTAATTCACTTCAACTTGAAATAAAAGCTAGTAAGTGGGATAATAATAATCCTGGTACATGCTTACTGTGTAACAATGGTATTGAAGACTTGCGACATTTTCTGTTTATTTGTAATAAGCTTGAAGAAGTTCGGTTATCTGAGCACGAAATTTTAGTGAATAAACTTTATGACTCAGGCTTGTCTGAGTTATGTAATCAGATCCTTACAAAGGATACTGATGCATTTCTTATCCTTATGTTAGGCGGAGACTGCACAGAGTTTATTCCTAATCTACCCAATCACTTAATTGACTTGGCTCATTTGATTTTTGATGATTTTTGTAAATCTTATATTAAGAAGGCATGGGCAAAAAGAATTGAGATTAAAAATCTGTCTCTTATACACATCTATGCTATATGCAATTCAATTTTTAACACACTGCTGAGTTACCAACATTGCCTCCGGAATCATCTAACGTCAAATGCAATGCATACAGTCATTTTTTTTTTTTTTTTGTGTACAGTACTTCCCTTTTATTGATTTGCATCTCACTATGTATTTTATTCTGT
>NW_022692071.1:0-1066 GCF_011630105.1 Anneissia japonica
ATGTGTGAGGAGGGCCAGGTTGGAGGATTATTTGGGCTCAGGTTTAATAATAATGTTTTTTTTTTTCTTAATATAGTTTTATGAAGGATGACATATATCTTCTTAAGATGGCGTTAAAGATTGACGATGAGATCAAATGCGCAAACGGCCTCAAGATCCAGAGTATTGAAATTCTGTGTATACTGCTGAAGCGATTTGCCTATCCGTGCAGGTACATTGATATGGTATGCTACAAAAGTTAGAGTGCCCTGCCATTAAGGAAAATGGTGAACAACTCTGTATTTATGGTGATCCCGCATATCCCCTACGCCCTCAATTACAAGCCCCCTTCAAAGGGAACTTAACTCAGGAACTAGAAGACTATAATAAGTCCATGAGTCAGGAAAGAGTATCGGTAGAATGGTTATTCCGTGACATTGTAGAGAATTGGAAATTTATAGACTTTAAGAACTTTTATATAGTGTGCGTCCTTTTGACAAATGCCCACACCTGTCTGTATGGCAATATCACATCAAAATCTTTCAATTTGGATCCTCCTTCCCTTGAAGAATATTTTCTGTGAATTCAATTCAGTCAACACGTGTACTGTAATTGAATGCATATAGTATTGGACTACCAAATGTTAATTATCCTGGAGTAACAGAGAATTTACTATGGACTTCCACCCCCTCTGCTTCCCTCTCTATTTGGTAACAAGCAATGGACTTTGTCATTTTGCCAAATGTTAGTAATTGTGGTAACTTTCATAGTGTATTAATTGTGCAAATGATCAATTCACACAGGTATCAAAAAACAAGAAGCTCCGTCGTTTTACTACCATCTTCCAAATTTGAAATCATTCAAAAATTGTTAGTTGGAAACTAACAATCTTTTTTTATTGAATAGTAACATTTATTTTGAGTCATAATAGATTTCATGCCAACTTCCCTCCTATATGTTACCCTTAATCTCCGATGTACAAAGCAAAAATGTTGACGGCCATTTACTGTACTTGTACTTGTTGTTCTACGTTACATGATAATATCAACGGAAACTTATGAAGGGCAGAGAACACTGCAACATTACT
>NW_022692072.1:0-3117 GCF_011630105.1 Anneissia japonica
TTATTATTATTTATTATTATTATTATTACTATTATTACTATTATTATTATTATCATTGTTATTGTTATTATTATTATTATTATTATTATTATTAATTTTTACATAGATGTGCTAAATGGGCTGAACACTGTCGAGAACATTTGCAGAACAAGTCCGCAAAGTATTTGAATAAGATTTTCACGATATGTTCAGTGCATTTTCAGGACTCGCAGAAACAAAAACAAAACAGATTGGTGTGGAACGCAATTCCTACATTAAAATTACAGCAATCGCCTGAAAGAAAGACGCTAAAACGAAAGATACCATCCTCATTTCAAAGATACTGTTAAATATAGACGACCGGTAACCGAATCATCTCCACACATTCCATTCTGGAATGAATGCATTACTGGATGAAGAGCTGGCAGGTGAAGGATGAATCAAAAGCTAAGATTGTCTGCATCAATGGCTGGATCCTTACACTTAATTCAATGATCCAGATATTTAATGATCTGGTTATTAATTACGATTTCAAATTTATGCTGACTAATCGACTAAATGAAGATTTTTTGGAAAACCTATTTTCTGTCGTACGTGGAAGGGGTGGACATCAGTACAATCCCATGGTAAATGAATTCAATGCATCACTAAGGTAGTGTGCAATAAATTGATGATCCCATTAGGAAATCACATTGTCAAATCGATATGGATGAAATGTTCGAATTGCCTATCAAATCAAAATCGAACGTGCAGCAACCACCTGCTTCAGATGACTTGGTCCTTGATGATATTTACAAGGGTATTAGTGACAAAGATCAGCCCGAGCAAAATACATTGGTGTATATTGCCGGTTATGTAAGTAAGACAGTCTTGGCCAAACACCCAAGATGTCAAATTTGCATAACGGCACTTACAAAACACACACGATTTGTTGAAGATCCGTCACAACTTTTAATCAACTACAAAGCATATGATACTTCAATTTCAGACTTTTGGGGGCTTGTTGTACCAACCGACAACTTGGTCGAAAACATCAATTTGTGTGAAAATATTTTCATTAAGTTTTTCAACAATTACGTACATGTTCATCGGGGCAAAAATAAAGAGGGCAATAATATCAACAATGCATCAGCAGGGAAAAAGTTTTAATTTATGTGATTCAACAATTGAAAATAACTTGATCTCACTATACGTGAGAATGAGACTACTTTATGCAATCAAATTTTATAACAGATCATTATTAAATCGTACTAAACCAAAATCAAAAAATCAGAAGTTGATCAAAATATCTAACTTGTAATAAACATTCGGTTTGCGAATATTGGATCATAGAAATTAAACCTTTAATTCTGATACAAATATATACATGTAATACATTATTCATGACTCAAATACACATCTAGATGTGTATAAGAGACAGGTGTATGTTATAATTGTTCTTATTTTATTAGGTTAGATTATTTTACTTTAATTTATTTATTTTCATAATTTTGTTAGTGTTAATCCCACTTGCTTATTTAGAAAAAGACAAAGCAGAATATAGCACCCTCAGTTTTTCAGCTAGAAGTAGTGCGATTATAATTTCTATTATCATGATGTAAAGATTACAAATTGAGTAAAGGTTTACAGTCAATGAATAGATTTTATTAAAATTTTAAAAAAGCATGCATACATTTACAGTATATTGACATATGTTTTACTAAAATATTCATTATCATCTTTAATTACCACCAGCAGAGGTGTATCTCCATATGAAAGTTACTTTCATGTGATGTTGATTTATCTTAAATATCAGCTGATATATTGTATTACTAAATACCAGTAATCAGGTTGCCATGGAGGCACGTTACTCGTAATACAATCCAACTACATCACTATAATATATTTATTTAAGAAATAATTTTATCACGAAAAGATTGGTAATGTGAAACAAGTAATGTGCTGAATCAATATTCTGTTACTGCCTGCTTATAAACTTTGTTGTTTGTCAAATCTATCAATAATACAGCCACTCCGGACGCTACATTCTTTAGCAGAAAGACTTGAGCAAGAACTCATTGATGGAAATTGTGGGGACCTATATCACAGCTTATATTTGGAGTAATTCTTATTTGACAACCTGCGTCATTGCATGCATCCAGTTATTTCATATTAATAAACATTATATACGTGCTGTTTGAAATCATTTCGTGTGTGGTGGATCTGTCATCATAAAATATGTAGGGCTTTTGGTCAGTACACCATCTGCATTGAACATACCGAGATTATTTGATGTCTTGGCCGCTATACAGCCTAAAGAACTAAGCCTATATCATACTGCAGTTGGGTAATACATTCCACAATAGTAGTAGTAGTTGAGTGTAGATCAAGAGTACCTCAGACACAGAGCATCCAGAGACTGTTTCTATTTGGTCGTAATTTCCGCACCATGTGTTGCAACCTTTTGGTTCTACCCGTGTTGTCGTAGATTCTCGATATCCTCTATGCATTACATTGTTTTTTCATTGTAATGTCAGTCAGCCTAACACTCATCTCATGTACTGCACCGGTGCCCGTTGTCACATATCTTTCTCTTCATCCAAACGACATGCACGTAGATTCAAATGTTTGGTGTCTATCTGTGTAACCCATTGTATGAATAATAGAAAGTACTATTAAAAATTAAAATTCCTTATGCAGCTTTGCATTAAGTATCCATGATATAGACAGTACTTATAGACAATAAGGAAAACTATTGTGTGTAGAGTATTAAGTACAAACAAAAATGGAACCCTTTTATAAAAAGTGGACTATTTTTTTTTGCAAAAAAAAAGGGGAAAAAATAAAAATTTAACATATAGTAAAACTGTATTTTTCAAAGAGTGAACCCATTCTATGTGTTGAACAATTATTATCTGTATCACCTGTAAATGTTGACCCACAGACCATAAACAAATTATTATTAGTGAGTAGTTAAGTATGGGATTTTCATTATAAATATATACGTATGAACCTTAAATGTGCTACCTCTTCTGATTCAAAATAATGTTGTTTTCTTAGCAGTCTTGACAAAGGTTGATAACCGAAAACGTTTGCTCACTATTAAATAAATATATACCTGGCAAATTATTACCTTCTCTCCGGAGTTTTTTGTTTATA